>NC_041214.2:113447427-113449099 GCF_002837175.3 Physeter macrocephalus | reverse complement strand
CGGCATATGGGATCTTCCCGGACTGGGGCACGAACCCGTGTCCCCTGCATCGGCAGCGGACTCTCAACCACTGCGCCACCAGGGAAGCCCGACCAAAGCTATCTTGAATATTCTGAACCCAAAGCCTGTGGGTGGACAGTTATTATCAGGAATGGATCCAATAGGATCTGTTATTTTTGCCCCAGAACTTCTCATTTGGCTACCTCCCCAGTACCATACTATGATTCACCTGGTCAATCTCTCTCTGCTAAGCTTATAGCAAAAGAGGCAGGTTAACTTTTTGTGCATGGCTGACCCAACCTCAGAATGAGTGTATCTTATATTATTTTCAAATATTAAAATGACAGGTGGAGAATTTTCAGTGAAGGAGATAAGTGGCAAGATGTGGAACAAAAAAAGTTTCAGAATCCTACTGACCTTACATTTAACATGTTCTTTTTTTTTTGTTTTTGTGGTATGCGGGCCTCCCTCTGTTGTGGCCTCTCCCGTTGCGGAGCACAGGCTCCGGACGCGCAGGCCCGGCGGCCATGGCTCACGGGCCCAGCCGCTCCGCGGCACGTGGGATCCTCCCAGACCGGGGCGCGAACCTGGCTCCCCTGCCTCGGCAGGCGGACACGCAACCACTGCGCCACCAGGGAAGCCCTAACATGTTCTTAATGACAGTTTTTACTGCGCATGTATACTATACTACTCTGGACTTCCTAGGTGATCCCCCAGCTAACCTGAATTTTTCTTTCTAGAATTCAAGGTGATAACATTACGTAAGGATAATAATGGTATGTAGATCTTCAGCAGGAGATCTCAAGGGAATTTTATATTCACCAAAAAGCAGCCTTTTATATAAATGTGTCCGGTCATTTGGCGTAATTACCTGAGAAAACCTAAATTCAAACAATCTTTTCCATCACTGAGCCATGTGTGAATTGGTTTATCATCGCAGAATGAACTCCTTAGTGGTTAAGGTATTAGGAAAATTTTAAAAACAGGCTATGTGTTCGAAAACTGGAACCTAGTACTAGACTATAAGCTAAGAAAAGGCAGTCATTGTTTTTGAAATTAAAACTGGTGAGAAAGGCAGATAATTTAAGTCAAAACCTTAGAAGGATGGTGAGGAATTTCAGAGAACCAAAACAAATGGGGGGAAAGACCCCATCATTATTCTCTTAGCCCTACTTTTCCAGCACTGCTTTGTTTGTGATTTCAGTGTATTGAGAGGGATGGGGGAGGGGAAGACAGGTAAACAAGAGGCAGGAGAGGAGGAGTGGGGAGATGGACAAAAGGAAAGGGATGAAAAGATGAAAGGAGTGGTGGAGAGCATTCTCAGAGCCATTTAGAATTAGGGAGTAGCACTAAAGATAGGGGAGTGCAGGCGTGCCATGCCATGCCCCTTGCTTACCAACTCCAACACCAAGCCAGGAGGTACGCCTATTGGGTGGAAAGTGCAAATGTTACTCAGGGACATGCAATGTGAGTTATGTGGTACAAGATGGGGCAAAGACATGAAAAGAACTGTTAAAATTGTCAGCCGAGGGCTTCCCTGGTGGCGCGTGGTTGGGAGTCCGCCTGCCGGTGCAGGGGGCGCAGGTTCGTGCCCCGGTCCGGGAGGATCCCGCGTGCCGCGGAGCGGCTGGGCCCGTGAGCCGTGGCCGCTGGGCCTGCGCGTCCGGAGCCT
>NC_041214.2:113429496-113447149 GCF_002837175.3 Physeter macrocephalus | reverse complement strand
TGCTCGGTGGCGGCAGAGGCGACAGCGGTCCGAGGCCCACAAAAAAAAAAAAAAAAAAAAAAAAAAAAAGTCAGCCGATTGCTAAGCTGTCCAGTCAGCCAGCCAGTGAGTCCAGGGCACTTGCTTTGTGCTCAGTTGGTATAAAAGCTGTCATCACAGCCTAGATGGAGAGGGCTGAGAGGGAGAAGAAAGGGGCCTGATGATGTCCACAGGAGGGCAAAGGAAATGCTGCAAATCTATGTAGATTTGCTGTTTGAGGCAGAAAATAAATTGCTGACAACCTGGTAATAGAAGAAAAGTGGCTCAAGTTTATACAAATATTCATCCTATTTTGATATCTAGAATATGAATCAGACTTCCCTTGTTTAATTAACCATGAGGTTTGATGAAGAATATTTTCCAAGTCAAGCAAGGAAAAACCAGGCTAATGCATGAAAGTACAAAAGGGCAGAAGAAAGTATCCACCTTTCTTATAAAATCCCTTAGAATATTTCAGCAGGCACTGGGTTTCTTAAGTGAGGGAGGTGCTGTGGCTAACCCTGCTATGCCTTTTGATGCTTAATTCAAAGTTCAGCAGAAGTTTAAAAGGAAATGAAATGCAAACTGATTACTCAATATATAATCACTTGGAGAAAGATCCACCCCAAAAATATTTTTGCCATGGACTTTTTTCAGTGCCCTACTTTTGAAAATTCTTTCAATAATGTAAATTAAAAAAAAATTCCATGCTACTTAAGTGTTTGAAATAAAAGAACTGTCTTTTACAGAGAACCCTATGTGTCATCATTTTCTCAATATGTTTGTTTTAGTATGTGCTTTAAAAGACCCCAGGGCATGAAAGATGGGAAGCATATTCACGTGGATAGAGAAGATGGAGAATTACAGGCTCCTTTCCAGTGGACTAAAAGCAATTTAATGAAAACAGTCATATATGATATTAGCAGCCTTGCAAAAACATTCAGGCAATAATACACTGAAAAATGATTTAGCGTATGCAAAAACTCATACCCTTTGGCATTAAGGTATCATATAAGCAGAAGTAGGTACCCAAGAGGACTTATATTAAAATATGTAAATTATACCTCAATAAAGAAAAATGTTAGAGATTCTTGCTTTAGAAATAAGTCATAGGATGACACACAGTGACACACACAGGATTGCCACTATTGTAAGAATAGTGGTAGTTAAGGGAAAATAGCTGCTCTTTTGGGCCAAAGAATACCTAGAACTTAGTCATGGAATTGCTGAACATTAAAGGTACGTAAAACCTTAAAAATATTTTATCCAGGGGCTTCCCTGGTGGCGCAGTGGTTGAGAATCCGCCTGCCGATGCAGGGGACACGGGTTCGTGCCCCGGTCCAGGAAGATCCCACATGCCGCGGAGCGGCTGGGCCCGTGAGCCACGGCCGCTGAGCCTGCGCGTCCGGAGCCTGTGCTCCGCAACGGGAGAGGCCACAACAGTGAGAGGCCCGAGTACCGCAAAACAAAACAAAACAAACATTTTGTCCATCTTCTCACTTTATAGCTGTGAAAAACTAGTCATTCCCCCTCACCCACTGCAATATCTAGAGGTAAATTCTTTCCCAAGGGATTAAGAGCTACGAAGTGGCCATTAATAGACTGAGACTATCATCTCACCCATTCCAAGAAAACATGAAATATAAATTCCAATTTCTTTTATATTTTTATGACCTAATAAATAAGACCTGATTGGAACTAGAGAAATGGGACATCTTGACATGTCAATATTTGTAAAACGAACCTCATGAAATCAATTATGGAAATTCACAATTTTAAGGGATCTAAGAAGATTATCTTACCTTGAGGAAAAGTCAGAAGTCAAAGGGAAAAAGAAAAAAGGATAAATAGATGACATCTGAAAAATCCTTTGTGTTCAGGAAAGAAATAAGCCTGAGGTGTGTGTTTAACAGCTGTATTCAGAAGAACGGCTATTGGGGGCAGTGCCCTCCTCTCTAATGAGGAAAGAAGAGGAAATGAATTTAAATTACAACCAAAGGAATTTAAGTTAGATGGAAAGATCTTACTGGCAGTGAAGGTTTTATAAACCCTGGAAAAGATTCCTGGGGAGGTTTTTAAATTCCCTATCTGGATATATTTAATGGAAGAGAGATACCTATCAGCCTAGGATGGTTGAGGTAGAGACCTGCCTGGAATTGGCTTTCAGCTGAATTCTGTAAATCTAGATTAATTCCTGACAATGTCCGAGATGTCAAAGACAGCAAGTGCTAGACAATGGCGAAAAGTGTTGCCCCTTATTAAAAAAAAAAAAAAAAAAAAACTCACCCAAAGTAATCATTTCCTTGGAAAATCAATTGGCATATGTTAGCTGGTTATGAGTGGAATGTACAATTATAATACCCTCTGGTTTTTATTTTCTTTTTAGCCTGGTTTCCAGTGGAAAGAAGCCTTATGAAATCTCTCTGGCAGGCTATGCCCTGCTTAATACTTTTTACTTTCCTTCTTTAGACTGGTTATAACCAAATCTCTTAGAAGAATCTAGACTTAAGTAGCAATACATGTCCCTTCAGAGTAATACATGTATCTCCCTCCTAATTGAAAGAAGGAGGATGATTCCACCAATGCCATCACCTGCTCGCTCCTTACCCTCACACAGACTCCAGCAAGTTCTCTGCAACTTGCAGAATTTCCCCTCATTTCCAGTGCACAGACAGAGCACTTGCAGTCACAGTTCATACCAAAATTCTCTAATTTGTTGTACTTCTTTGTTTATACAGCTGTGTGTCTGTTTGCCCCATTGTGTTCACCCCATCTATTGTCTGGTTTTTATTGTGAGCTCCTGGAGGCGAGGCATGGAGTCTGTTTAGTTTGCTTTGCATGACACCACGCGTGCACACTGTGCTTGACAGTGATGGTTCCTGGAATGACTGGATGCTCAATCAATAGACTCCATGGATTAATCAAAGCTGGAGGCAGAAGACTAAGAACTCAGTTCTTAGACTCTATGTCATCCCCTGATCCTCCTACATGCAGCACAGCAAAGCCATAAGAACTGTCAGGGACCATCAGGAACCAAGCAGTATGGAGAAGGGTCCAATCAGCAACTGGAAAATCTAATAAACCAGGGTCTGAAATGCACAGAAAGTAAGACTGCATTCACCTAGGAGTTTGCCCACCACCATGACCCTCCTTTCTCTTGTGTATAAGCCCAGTCCTGCAGGTGCTCTCAGTTCAGAGCATCATCTGTCAGATTTCAGACACTCCACAGAAAACTATCAAGTTCACAGTCTCTCAACTTTCTTATTTCTTTATGTTTACAACCCAGATATTTTCACCAGAATTAATATTTTTCCCTTCCCACCAATCCCACCACAATCCCCCTTCAACCTTACTTTATTCCAGCCTTCCTCAGTGACCCAAGAGGACAGACAAGTCGATCCATGCTTTTCTTAGCTGGGTTAAAAATTTCCAGTGCCTGTTCATCCCTGAGTGTCTTCAGAGTTACATCAAAGGACAAAATGATTGATAAAAACCCTTCCCTCAGGAAAAGCACAGGAAGTGACACTTCATTTAATTCAACAAGTATTTTCTAGGTACCAATTATGAGCCAATCATTGTGTGCTGAGGGGAGAAAGGGGAGCAAAACATAAGCTCTATCTTCAAAATGTACATATGTGTGTGTATGAGTTCATTTAAAATTTTATTAAAGGATCTTAAATATAAGAAGATTGCTTTATTGTAGAATCATGGTAAGGATTAAATAATATAATATATATGTAAATATACTTAGCACAGAACTTGTCAAGTAAGACATCCTCAATAAGTAATAACTATTACTATTGCTACTGGGTTATGGCTTAATTTAGGGCAATTTTTTTGTGAAGGCTCTCCCTGGAAATCCAGCTTGACCTTGGATTATGGACAATATGCTTGATTGTTATGGGGGTAAGAGGAACCATCACTTTCAAGTGCAAAAAAAAAAAACTATCATCAAAAACATTGAAATCAATATTTTCCCATCAAAAATGGAGCTCAATCACATTCTGATGTCCCGAGAGTCTGGCTGCAGTCTTTCTCTGTGAAGATTCTGGAGTATTTCAGAACACTGACAATATCCCAAACACACACAGCACATTTTTTCTCCTTCCTGCTTCCTTCTACCATGTTCTGCATCAAAGTTATTCCATAGACAAGTGACTACTAAGATACACTTGAAGTTTTTCACACTTACTTCAAAGGTACATAAAATGATTATTTGGGGGCATCATTTTAATTAGTTAGCTGTTACTGAATCAGTATCATCAATTAGTCTTCAATAAGAATAAATCTACTTTTAACTAGAGATGAAACCAAATCAAATTTTACTCACCCAAAGCATTTTTCTTAAACTTGCCCAGAACAAATTTCTTCACAGGTCAACTTAGATGAGGTATAGTGTTTAATTAATCAATTACTCAATTATTTAATTATATGGATGAATATACTAATGGATCATAATGCAAATGGTAAGGTGATTGAATGCAAGGATGTCAAAATATAGTCAGTCCAAACAAAGGAATTCACTTACTTTGCACTTGTTGGTTCAATTTAAACATTGCTGTATAATGCAAAATATCTGGATAACTGAAAAGAGACTCCATATCAGATTCTCCTTGAATATATATAAAAACATAGCCTAAGTCTTTTTCCTGAACTCTGTTGTTTAGAAGACCTCTGACCACACCTTGAATCACCATTATATTCTTACTATTTTATCCTGTCTGAAAGTTACCTAACAGTTTCATTTGAAAAGGGCTACAATTTCTCAGCAAGGATGAGGAACTTCTAGGAAACGTTTGATATATTTCTAGCAACTGGAAAAGTGTCAGGAGGATGTACCTAGAATGAAAATCTTATTGACTTCTTCCTCTCAATTATCTCTTCTTAACTTGCATTATGAAGGCCTAATTTTAGATTCCAACCATTGAAGCTTCTGCTCTCCAGTTTTCTAAACTAAAGTCACTATTTCTCAAATTTATTCACATATTGAAGTGTTAATTAATTTCTCACTTCATTCTTCCTTATTCCAAACAGGTAGGAATTTCAGATATACTTTAGATCTTTTCAATCCTTTCTTCTACCAGTTCATTTATACTTGGCTTCTTTGAACTGTGTGACCATAATATGGCTCTTAAAAATAAAGGAAAATGAGGGCTTCCTTGGTGGCGCAGTGGTTAAGAATCCGCCTGCCAATGCAGGGGACACGGGTTCGAGCCCTGGTCCAGGAAGATCCCACATGCTGTGGAGCAACTAAGCCCGTGTGCCACAACTGCTGAGCCTGCGCTCTAGAGCCCGCGAGCCACAACTACTGAGCCCACGTGCTACAACTACTGAAGCCCACATGCTTAGAGCCAGTGCTCCACAACAAGAGACGCCACCGCAGTGAGAAGCCTTTGTACCACAACGAAGAGTAGCCCTTGCTCACCACAACCAGAGAAAAGCCCACCCATAGCAACGAAGACCCAACACAGCCAAAAATTTTTTTAAATAAATTAAAAAATAAAGGAAAATGAGTGTCTCTCTAACTGCAATGTACTTAAAAGTAGGCCAGTTATCCACAATCCAGACCCTCAGTAGTGGCTTAGTACAACCTTAGGAGATTTTTTTCCTCTCTCCTAGTTTATCAGGATTTAGTCATTAATTCAGAATTAACCCTGTTTCAATAGATATGGAATTTCACAATCCTGGTTTTATCTGAGACATACAACCTTAAGTTTTTATAAAAATCAGCTGAAGGATGAAGGCGTTCCTCCGGATGGGTGGAGAAAGGGAAATGGCCTGCCCACCCCTTGCTCCGGCTCTCCAAACATTATTAATGAAACCAAATCAGATGCACCACTCCATGGGACTGTAAGAACAGCTTCCAGGAACCTCAAGGTACCTCGCTTAAATGTCCTTCTAAAGCCCTGGCATTTCTAAACAACTCAAATGCACAGTTCCTGTGGAAATCTGTGCCCAATTTAATAACATTGTTAAATCAATGAACATTTTCCATGCTCCAGACAACTGCCATGAATCAGTACAGTAAAATACAGTGTCCTTTGAAAAACTTGAAACTAAACCCTGGGATAATGTCAGTGAGATAAGAATAAGCAGTTCCTTTGTTTTGCCGATTCCTAATTGACCAATCTTCTTTAATATTGTATGAGAGAATAAGATCTGTCTTCTGATGACCTTTACTCACTTGTTGCACAGTTTTAAGGATTAAACGAGACCGTACAGATGACACAATTAGCAAAGAGACTGTCCCAAAGGATGTGTTTAATAAATGTGTATTTCCCATCCCTTTAAGAATCATAAGAATGCGGCCTGCCTGGCTGTGGAGGAAGTTCACAGCTGGTGGGGATAGGCTATGTTGGAACATACCAAAACTTGAGCCTGAGTGTCTGAATGTTATATCATTTCTGAAATGGTGTGGCATATCTATAAATAGCAAATCAGATTTTTCTCATGAATTTTATAGAAACAGATCTCATTACTGTAGAATCTTGTGGTCATAGTTGGCCACTGAGACCCAGCCACTAAGGTTCCTGCAGTTCCAGAGTGAATGACACCAAGAGGAAAAGCTTTAACTCTCATCTACTCAGTGGGGCAATTAAGACATCTCCCCATTCCAGAGGTTTGTTTTAAACCAGCCTCAAAAGATGAAACCCTGTTTTCAGCACTTTCAGAGCTGAAAGGGGAGTCTTTCACTAAGGTTTGCTCCTTACCCAGTAAATAAATCACATGTTCAGCAGCACGAAAAATATTGGTGGGAGGTGCACATCCTTCAATTCAAAGCAAAGAGCCTGTTGACTGGTGGTCTAGTTTTGAAAGCATCTGATTTGACAGGGGAGCTCTCATCACACTACTGAAATAATTTTACGCTGTTGTGATTTTGTTTGTGGCTTTTTCTTTTTTTGAAATTGAAGCAACGTACTTTCATCAGAACCATCAAAGCTTTGAAAAATGTCCACATAACTTACAATGTCTGGTTTTGTTTCAAAAGTACAAAAAGTATTTGCAAGGCATCCAGGAAATATTTATGGATCAACTACCACGTGCCCATCCTTGTTCCAATTGCAAGGGATGTTACAGTGAACAAAACAAACAAGTTCCCTGCTCTCGAGGAAGAGTGGGGAGATAGGAAGGGTTGGTGTTGAATGAATGTACGAATGAATAAAATGTATGATTAAGTAGGGAACGTATAAGGGCTACTGTGCGATGAAAGAGAATTAGATTAGAGATACATGAAAATGAGTGGCTGACTTTAGATCAGATGGTCAAGAAAAAGCTCTCCGAGGAAGTGACATGTAAGTTGAGATTTAAATAGCGAAGAGCCCAGCCATGCAGGGTTCTGGAGGAAGAGCATTACAGGCACAGGAAGAGCAGAAGCCTGAAAGAGGGGACAAGCACGATGTTTCCCATAAGGAGAAGGCCAGTGTGGCTGGAGAATAGAGGGCAAGGGGGAGAGGGGGCAAAATCGGGAGGTAGGCAAAGTAAGAATCATACGGGGCCTGGAAGCTGGGAAAGCAATTTAGGTCCGATCTAAGTGCTATGGGGCGCTATTGGATGTGAGAGAGGGGCTGTTAAGTGGGTAAATGGCATGATCTGACTTACTCTTTCAAAGTTCACCTCATCTGCTGTGAGGAGAGTGGAGCAAGAGCAGATACATTTTTAATGCAACTGGAACCATGGAAGAGTTGTTCATAAGGAAATGTGGAGGGGAAGTGAGGGCGGTTGAGTCTGGGCATCGCTGTGGTAGGAGGGGCCTTGAGGGGAGTGAGGCCAGAGCGGGGCTCTGAGGAGGAGAAGGCTGGTGTTCCTTGAGACGGCCTGAAAGAAAGAGTCAGCCTCCAGCCTACCTGAGCCCCCAGAGCTGCCCTGTGGCCGCCTTGTCCTTCAAGCGCAGGAACCAGCTGAAATGTGCGGAATGGAAGCCAACGTGACCGTCTCAGTCTGGCAAAACAAGCCACAGGGGGCTGTTCAAAGTGTAGTGAGAAGGATGGGTACCAACCTGTGGTTGAAGCCATGTCCCCCGGAATCCTTGGAGGCGCTGCCCAACATCTCTGACCTGGGTCTGAGGGCTGTGCCCCGAGTCCCTACCCTGGCTCACATCGCCTGGATGCTATAGATGAAGCAGAACCTTCTGCCCGGGTCAGGAGCATACACGGCCCCTGAGGAGCCCCTGGAAGCCCAGCCCTCTGATTGTCATGCAGCGCAATGCCTCAGGGCCCTGCAGGCAGGAGATGGAGGAGAGGCTCCTGGCCTCGAAGAAGCCCTGCCGGCCCTAAGCCGCCCGATGGAGCTGCAGGATGAGCTGCGCCACCTGCGCAGCCAGATTGCTAAACTCGTGGGGGCTGATGCAGTTTCGGCTTCATTGACAACAGATTTCTTATCTCCAGAAAGTTCGAAGGTCTCTCCCCGCTTACCTTACTTTGGATCTTCATTCCACTCTACAACTTCCTTCGCCGTTAGTGACATCGCCGAGGAGACCCAGGTAGACTCCCTGAGCTTCCATCAGTCCTCCTATTTGTTCTGCCAGCCCTGATATTTGCAAACCAGAACACAAAGCTACTGTGTCTCTCTGTCCCAGGCCAGCAGCTTTGCAGACATGATGGGTATCCTGAAGGACTTTCACCGGATGAAGCAAGAGCCAAGATCTGAACCCGAGTTTATTGAAGGAGGAAGACCCTGCCTTCCTTATCTCTGAGTTTACTCTGAAGGAAGAAGATATCAGTAGAAAAGGAAACTGATGGCACTGAGCTCTGCAAACTCAGTCTCCTGCTCCTGGAATTCCTTCAATAGCTGCCTTCCTCACGGCAGATGTTTCTGCCTCTCAATTAGAAATCTTCTGCGACAGTCTTGCCAAAAGCTTGGACTAAAAGAGAAGAGCTGCATTATATGTTTTCCATATTTCAAACTTAGCAGAAGCTAAGGCCTGTTTTGAGCTGAGACCTGTTGCAGCTAATTGTATAGGTTGGAATGTCCCAGTTTAAAGGGTGAGATAGAAGTTTCTGTTTTTTTCTTGTCCCTGGGTGAAAACAGGTCCTAAGTGAATGACCAACTTTATTGTATTAAACTCTGGACATGCAGTATTTATTTTCCAGAAAGTTTGTGCAATGTATACTCCCACTTTACCCAAACCAACATTTAATATTATTTTTTTATCTTTGCCAATTTGATAACCAAAATTTTAATTCAATTGTTTAATTCACATTTCCTTTACTTACTAATGAGGTTGAACATTTTTTACATGGTTTTTAGCCTTTTTTTCTTTTGTGAATTTTATGTTCATATAAGTGCTCATTCTTTAAGATGGTGTTAGTATTTTTTTCATGTTGATCTGTAAGAGCTCTTTCTCTAGGAAGGGTATTAAGACTGTCTCTGTCAATTTTTGCAGACAAATTCCCAGAGTGACTTCTACATTCAATTTTTAAATTTTTATTGTAAAAATATCACACGTACAAGCACGTATGCTCCAGTTTTCTGTTGCTGCATAACAAGCCACATCAAAATGTAGTGGCTTTAAAACAACCAACATTTTATTGTATCTCACAATTTTATGGGTCTCAGCTGGGAGCTTTTTCTCTCTCATGGCTTATTCACCTGGTAGATTGGCTGACCTGAAGGGCCTCTAATGGCTTTACTTGCATGCTTAGTGCCATGGCAGGGATAGAAGGAAGGCTGAGCTCGGCTGGAATTGCCAGCTGGGGCACCTAAATGTGGCTGCTTCTGCACGGTGGCCTCAGGGTACTCAGACTTCTTAATTGGAGGCTCAGAATTCCAAAAGACAATATTCCAGAAACAAGGCAGCAACTTCCTGGCCTTTTATGACCCAGACTCAGAAGTTACGTAGTGTCACCTCCACTGTGCTCTATGGGTCAAAGCAGTCACAAGCCCTTCCAGATTCAATGGGAGGGAACACAGACGAGGGTCAAAGAATTTGTGGCTATGTCTTCAAACTTCCATAGGGTACAAAACATTTTAAAGAATAAAACAAATTCCACTTCACCTTTTAAGTTGTTTATAATGTTTTTAGTAAGCAACTGGTTTTTAAGTACTTACATTAATCTCTTTCTTCTTCTTTGTGATTTCTTCCATTGCTTTGTAATTCATTTTTAAAAATTATTTTCAAAGTGTGTGTCTACAAAATCAAGGACATTATCAGTTACTATATTGGGAGAAATGACTTTATGGCCTTTAGCTACTTTAAGTACTATGTATTCTGGCTGCATTCATTTAATATAATTCTTAATCCTTTTCATCTTTAAATTTCCATCAGTGATACATTGGAAAACTCATCTAAAAATTCAGGTTAGCCATACATTTAATTATATAGTTGCTGGGACTTCCCTGGTGGTCCAGTGGTTAAGAGTTCGCCTTCCAACGCAGGGGTTGTGGGTTCGATCCCACACCCTCTACACTGGAGGAGCTAAGCTCCCACATGCCTTGTGGCCAAAAAAACAAAACATAAAAACAGAAGCAATATTGTAACAAATTCAATAAAGACTTTAAAAATGGTCCATGTCAAAACCAAAAAATCTTCAAAAAAAAATAAAAATAAAATAATTATATAGTTGCTGTGTGGAGGGGAAAAAAAAGAAGTGTGACTAAATAGTTCTTGCTTCGTACTTTGCCACATTTCTGGTTCATTCTTCCAAAATGAACTGAAATGCAATGAGCTACATTTGCTCTGCGTAGCTAGTAGTTCCCATCAGGTGTTGCGATGGTGCTCAAATATTGAAAAATTTGATTCATTTCATAAATGTGATTGTAGCACTCTTTCTTACAGTGTTCTGAATGACAAAGCAAAAAGGTGTCCTCCTATAACAGCATTTAATTAGTAATTATTTTAAAGGACATTCTTCTGGCTAATAGAGAGGAAAGAACTTGTAAACATATATTGTAAAAACTCAATAAATGCTAAATGATGATGGTCGTCTCATGCTCTAAAAATTTAAGCTGAGATCTTCTCAGTTATGTTCTCTGTTTCCAATAGTGCATTTCAAAAACTGGTTTTGTCTTCTGATTATGGAACTGTGAAAGCTGTGCAGAAAGAACTAAATTGAATAAGGTGTATGACACACACATAATCATGATCATCAGTGTTTCTGTTTATCCTGTGTATCTTTCTCCTATTTTATTTTCACCATATCCAGAAAAAAAAAATTGGAGGAAGAAAACATTGGAAAAAATCTTATTGTCTAATGCAGTTAATCACCATGAGGGCGGGGGTCATATCTTTTTTGTTTTTTTCCAACATTTTATCTCCAGCACTAAGCATTGTGCCTTGCACATAGTAGCGCTCAATGAATATTTAGTGAAGAATGATTTGGGTAGAGGCACAGAAGTATTTACCAGCCTGTTCCTGTGATCTAGTCTGAATCTGGAGAGTTTCTTTTTCATGGAGGCAGCTATGTGTGTGCAGCATCTCCTCCATATCTGTTTCCACTACCTGCTATTCATAGCACACAAGCAATGGACTGGAAAAGTCAAGCCCTTGAGTCCATTTACCATCTGAACTTTATTACGAGAGATCATTTGAGATTCCATGGCTTTCCAGAGACAAAAGGTTCTCAAATCACCTATGGTTAGCCCAAACTTTATTTATGTCTGAATATCCACAAGTTGAGCCAAAGTTCAGAATGCTGCTGGGTCCACCCTTCAGGCCCGAGTACACATGTCAGAGGTTGGGCCTTGTGTTTTGAGTACACTCGTGTTTTATAGACATTCAGCAGCTAGAACCATTCAAGTAGTTCTTCATTTTGTGTTGAACACAGAATACAGGTAAAGTCCAGAACTATACTCTCCAATATAGTAGCCATTACCCACAAGTGGATATTTAAATCCAAATTAATTAAAATTAAATAAACTAAAAATTCAATTCTTCAAATGTACTAGCCACATTTGAAATGCTTAAATAGCCATTTGTGGCTAGTGGCTACCATCTTGAACAGTGCAAAACGAGAACATTTCCTTTATCACAGAAAGTTTTACTGAATAGTACTGTTCTAGAATACATCACTTATATCACATTGCAGAAATTCTAAATTAGATACCCAATTCTGCACTTATTTCCTAATCGACCAATCCTGGCTTTCAAATCTTTTTATTTATCTAAGCGTCTAAAGCTTCCCTGTTTAAATCTTTTTTGAACAACAAATATAAATAATATTTCCTAAACAAGTCTCTGTGAAATATACCAAAACAAAATAGAGACTATCTATTATGCAAAACACAGAGTTAAATTTCTGAAATTCGGTTTAAATGGGGAGAAGTCCCATATGACTCATAAAAAGTCTAAATTACACATGGTTTATAAAGCATATTTAACTAAATTACATCAAAAGCTCAGACAAAAACTTGAAAGTTGCTGAATTAAAGCTCTACCAGACCTGATTTGATACATAATAGAGAATAATTTCTAACTCGAATACTACTGTATGCAAATCGGATGGAAATGTGTTGATGGCAGAGATCACTTCTCTTAAATAAACCTAACTTTTCTCCCTGAGGTATTCCTTCCTCATAAATTTCCTTCCTCTGTTAGCAACTGCCCACATCCTTTCTAAATAATCTGTAACCTGTATTAATGGAAATTAAATTAATGGGAACCTAGCACATAATATAACCATGAAAAGCAATAACTGTATACTAAAAAAAGGTTTATTTGGACAAAAGCTACATATAGTATATGTGTAAAAATAAATAAGTGCATATTTGCATACACAGAAGTACAAAAAATTATTCTCTCTCCTAATCAGCATACAAAGACCTCTAATATCAACTAAATGTGCACTTACATTTTGGTCAATAACAGCATCTTTTATTGAAGTGTGTCTTTATACATTGCTGTAATGTAATTTCTCCTGTGATCCCAAAACAATACACTTTGATAATAATCCAGCTTCTTGTTGTCTTTCCAATTGAGTAAAAGTATCCTCTTTTTTTTCTACTTCAGAAGCTATTCTGGAAGTGGAGTAGCGTCGGGTGAAGAGACAGAAACCAGCCCCAGACGTGCCACAGGAAGGCACAAGCAAGGACGGTAGTCCTCGATTCCGCAGGCGGGCCGAGTATATATGTAAGTGTGAGAAGCCATGGAGGGCGCGGTGGCCTGGTAGCCGGTGGTCCACAGGCGCGGCGGCGGCGGCGGCAGAACTCACTGTCGCTGTTCGGGAGACAGGGGCTGTTGGCAGACCCTGGGGTACCCGGCCTGCCTGCAGGTCCTATCTCCCAACTTCATCTCCACTGCAAAAGCCTTGAGACCATCGCTACCAATGCCAGGTTTTTAAATCCCTGAGAGTAAAATACATGTGCAGAGTGTGATTCGAGCTGATTTTTAAGCCCAGGCATGTTGAATAGAGTCTTAAAATAATCATTGCCATAGGACCTGACTAGATATCCAAGTGTTCACCAGATGCTAGAAGCTAGATTTTGCAGAGGAAAATTGCTAACTTAAGCTTCTTTTCATGATTCAGCAGAGGGTTTTAAGTAATAAAAGATCTGGAGATTTGTAAAATAAATAATTCCAGTGCTAATGGGAAAATTAAAATAATCTTATCATCTCTCAGTCATGTCTGTATGTGCTTTTCTACCATTATCAAATTTCTCTTAATTGGGCCAATTTTTCTTCTGGCTGATACTTTACAGTTTTATGAGTTGTAATGAAAAAATGATTCCTATACTACCAAATGTAAAATAGATAGCTAGTGGGAAGCAGCCGCATAGCGCAGGGAGATCAGTTCAGTGCTTTGTGACCACCTAGAGTGGTGGGATAGGGAGGGTGGGAGGGAGACGCCAAGAGGGAGGAGATATGGGGATATATGTATACATATAGCTGATTCACTTTGTTATAAAGCAGAAACTAACACACCATTGTAAAGCAATTATACTCCAATAAAGATGTTAAAAAAAAAAAGAAATGATTCCTTTCAGATGACTGAAGTGCCATGTACTAAATTTTCCTAAAGACAATCTAGGATGTATGAAACAGAGCATGATATAATGTATATGGTTTCATTCATATACAATATTTAATATATCAACAGTGAAAAATAATAACAGCATGACAGAATTTCTTTTATTCCTTAACAGATTTCTCAGTAGAAGCAATTAAAATATAAAGTACATCATTAACTTTTGAACTTCGACAGAAAAAATAGCATCCATTTCTGACGAGTAGACATTATCTCATAGTATCCACAGCCATCTTATGCATATTACCCTTGCCTGGCCTTAAGTGTGACTTCTGGACACACAACTCAATGTTTCCTAATATTTAATAGTACAATGGCTTTTTATAGTCTATTTAATTTTATTTAGTAATTGAAAGAATGAATAGTTAAGATTCCTCAGATTTTTGTGTTCTTGCTGGAGGTGCACTTGAACAAAAAGAAAAACACAGCATGTAGCCCTATAGTTAATGCACATGACCACATCCTGTCTAGAATGAATCCATTCAGAGTTCCTGGAGAAATGCAAATACATTATTCATTTTCCTAATGTATCACATTTTACTACGGGCACCACTAATTCCATCAAGGCCAGATGTTAACCAAATGAAATATTTATAATGCAAAACCACTGAATTAAAAAATATACGTTCATTTAAGCAACAGGTTATAGAACTCAAGCCAATCACATATTTTGGAGAAGCTGAAGGAGGACGCATGACGTGTGTTACATTCATAATGTCAGGGTAAGGTTCTGAACTCAATCCAGAGAAACTGTATAACTGTTGCAGCCAACTAAAGCTCAGCTGCTTCTGGATTTCTTGTAACAAAATCTTGCTGCCAAGGGCACTGATGGGCTCACCCAGTAAAAAATTACAATAATAATGTTAAACTAAATCATAAAAATGCAGAAGGTGGTTATTATAGGGCAGAGGAAAGGAATTACTTTTAAAGTTATGATGGAAATATCAAAAATACATTTTACTGAACTTTTAAAAAATTAAACTTTGTTTTTAAACTAGGGTGCAAAAGCAAGAAAATGTAAAGGTTGTTCAATAAACGATTTCATTCAATGGTCAACAGCAATGATTCAGCAAGTGAAAATAAAAATTATATTTATTCAACATAGTCAATTCAGGCAGAACTGAAGCTTATATTCTGATAGTTTTCTAGTAAAAAATAACCAGATGAAAGTCATTTTTAAGGAGGAATTTTGACTGAAAGGGAACAAAGAACTTGAATGCATGTCTTCTCAATGAAATTGAACTTGGCTTATGCTTAATTTCACACAGTATAAAACTAAATATTTCATGTGGTTTTTAAGTTCTAGGAAGAAATTCATTTGAAACAAATGTAGAAAATGACCCAAAAATTTAAATATGAAAACTATGACAGACTTACATTTAAGGAAATAGATCATAATAAGTAATACTCTGTATGCCCTCCAAAAGTAAAGAATGTACGTTTTTAAATTATTTTTTGGATAATCTGGAATTTCCTTTCTGATCATCTTTATACATTCTGAAAATATAGATTCCTGAATCATATATCATAGACAGTTTGGTAGATTCCATATTTTCCTCAAGTTGAATAACATATTTCTAAGTGACATTTATCGGAGAAACAAGCTCCATTTGCTCCTTAAAATACCTGATGTGTCTTACATACAGTAAGCACTAAATAATATGGTGAATTGAACTGAATTATTTCCACTTTGTGTTCAGAGATTAATGTGTCTCTTGGATTCACACTAGAGAGATGGTGTCTCACACATGTGGATTAATGAGCTACATCTGTAACCAAAAATATCCATGGAAAACCTGCTGACTTGATCCATATCTGTTTTATTAATCAAGCCCAGTGTGGAAGGGCTTTCTTGTGGTTATACTATATTTTGGAGATAAATAGAGTGGGGAAACCACACTTCAATTTAGAAGTTGTTCGAAACATTGAAGAACGTAGGGTTTTGTATTATATGACAGCAATAAAGTCCAATCCTTGATGGTTGTAATGCTGATATATAAGTATATAAATATCCTGTATGTATAATTTTACTGCAGAACATTATGACAGTGGCCAAGAAGACCCTAACCATTTAATATGGAATTTACTTCTTGCTGCCATTCTCTTCCTTCCTCATTTTTTAAAAACAAAAACGTTTGGGTTTTATTTTTAAGCCAGCAAGTTAGGAACAGCCGATAGTTGAAGCAGATGGCTAGAAGTCAGAAGCCCCAGATTCTATCCTTGATTCACCTACCAACTGGGAATGTGGCCTTGTGCAAGTCATGAGAGTAAATCTACAATAAAAGGGGGTTATAATGCCTTACACATGCATGGTGCTTTATGATCTTACACAGTACTTTCAAATATGATATATTATTTAACCTTCCTCACAGCCTCCTAAGACCCAGAGACACTAAATCAATTGTTCACAGTCATCTCAATATCAAATGTCAGAGCCAGGAACAGACATATACGAGGATTCCAAGCTGGTCTTTGTCTCCTTTTCTGTATGCCACACTGCCATGCTATGGTACCTCCAAAGCTGGGCTGTCCAATATGGTAGCCATGAGCCACATGGGGTGATATAGCACTTGAAATGTGGCTAGTCCCAATTGACATGTACTTGATTGTAAATTTACACACAGAATTTCTAAGACCTTGAACAAAAAAAATAATGTAAGCTATCTCATTAATATTTTTATATTGATTCCACATCAAAATGATAATACTTTTGATATCTTGAGTTAAATAAACTATGTTATTAAAATTAATCTCACCTGTTTCTTTAACTTTTTTAATGTGACTACCAGAAAATGTAAAGTCACATACATGGCCCACATTGTTTCTGTTGGTCAGAGCTGGACTAGAGGATTCCATTATTCAGAGTCCACAGTACAGATTTCACAGTCCTGGACTTCTTTATACACCTATCTTGATGTAGCTGAGACCAATTTCCAAAGACTGTCAAACATAGAGCAATGTAGATTCACAACAATAATTCAGTCATTCTTACCCATCTTTTATAGGCAGGAGAAAAGTCAGATTTTGTTAGTTGATGCCTCAAATTGCTCATTCATTAAAAGGTCTCATTTTGTACTTGTAGAATGATTGAAAAGCTTAGAGTAAAAGTACTGTGAAAAGAACTATAAATTATATTTATGACTCTGTAGCACACCTTGTTTTAAAATGTGTTCCCATTAAACATTATGAATGAATGAGACATTGGACTATTAGGTGATATAGGCAATGTAAAATAATAACTATATATAAATTTATTATAAAATAGAGTATATTTTATTCCCCCTACCAACTCTTTAAGATATTTTATATAACCCCTAAAGAAGTAGCTTATTTCTGCTTTGAAAAATCTATGTGAAAGTCCTCAGGAAAAATGGGTTCATATTTAGGATAAAAAATATATATAGCAAAAAAACAATAATCAGGCTCCCTGACTGCAGACTATACTACAAAGCTACAGTAATCAAGACAGTATGGTACTGGCATAAAAACAGAAATACAGATCAATGGAACAGGATAGAAAGCCCAGAGATAAACCCACGCACATATGGTCACCTTATCTTTGATAAAGGAGGCAAGAATATACAATGGAGAAAAGACAGCCTCTTCAATAAGTGGTGCTGGGAAAACTGGACAGCTATATGTAAAAGAATGAAATTAGAACACTCCCTAACACCACA
>NC_041214.2:113367982-113428922 GCF_002837175.3 Physeter macrocephalus | reverse complement strand
GACCCAGCAGTCCCACTACTGGGCATATACCCTGAGAAAACCATAATTCCAAAAGAGTCATGTACCAAAATGTTCATTGCAGCTCTATTTACAATAGCCAGGACATGGAAGCAACCTAAGTGTCCATCATCAGATGAATGGATAAAGAAGATGTGGCACATATGTACAATGGAATATTACTCAGCCATAAAAAGAAACGAAATTGAGTTATTTGTAGTGAGGTGGATGGACCTAGAGCCTGTCATACAGAGTGAAGTAAGTCAGAAAGAGAAAAACAAATACTGTATGCTAACACATATATATGGAATCTAAAAAAAAAAAAGTTATGAAGGATCTAGGGGCAGGACAAGAAAAAAGATGCATACATAGAGAATGGACTTGAGGACACAGGGAGGGGGAAGTGTAAGCTGGGATGAAGTAAGAGAGTGGCATGGACATATGTACACTACCAAATGTAAAATAGATAGCTAGTGGGAAGCAGCCGCATAGCACAGGGAGATCAGCTCGGTGCTTTGTGACCACCTAGAGGGGTGAGATAGGGAGGTGGGAGGGAGACGCAAGAGGGAGGAGATATGGGGATATATGTATACATATAGCTGATTCACTTTGTTATAAAGCAGAAACTAACAATTGTAAAGCAATTATACGCCAATAAAGATATTAAAAAAAAAAACAATAGCCCACAATACTGAAAAGTAAAATCTATTTGGCATTTATTATGCGGTCTCAGACACTATACTAAGAGTTAGATCAATATTATCTCATTTAGGGATTTGAAAATTAGCAACAGAGAGCAGAACCAACTTTTAATGGTTAAAAATTCTTAACCATTACTGCCTCTTAGGTCAGTACTCTTTGAAGTCACGATGTGAGCTATGGAGACAGTATTAGAATATGAGGGAATATTGGGCAATAAGAGCAGAGCTCTCCCCTCAAAGAGGACACAAGTTGGTAGACATGTGAACATGTTTTTGAAAAATACATGCTTATAAACAAGATTATATGAAGGAGGAATTACTCTTCACTTTCTAAAGGTTTCTTTATGTTACGATAGAAATCTTTACAGCAATGTTCTCCAGTGTGTTAAAACTTACCTGTTATTTATAAAGCAAAGGTCTCATGTAAAACAAAACTATATAATATGGGTTTCAGAGCTTTGTTTTTCTCTATGCATAATACCCACTTGGAGGAAGTAGGCTGAAATTACCTTAAATATTTTCTGGAAAAAGAAGAAATGAAGCCAAATAAACAAAAAGGGGATCGAAATCAAAATGGCACTGAAAATCACAAAGCAGTGAAAACTGAAGAGTTTTATGACTTTTTATACAATAAAAATAATGTTACCTTTGAAGGCTGACATTAAAAATTGTGTAATATTTTTAAAGATTTCAAAATATATAACTTATTGCCAGTTTCTTAATGTTCATGCTTACCTGGAATGAAATTTAAAAAAATATTAACAGTAGCCAATTCTAGGTAGCAGAATTTTAGCTATTTCTGTACTTGTTTATACTTTTTTGTAATAATTCCAGAATAAACAGGTATTGTCTTTATAATAAGTGAATAGAAAATTTATTGTAATCCATTCCAAAATTGATTGCAAATGAGAAAGGCAAAAATTATCTTTGGGGGAGCATAAAATGCAAATTTTGTTCTCAATCACAAAATTTTAAAATAAAAATATATTTTATAGGTTCTTCTTTCCAGTCATTATTGCCCTTCCTTTGATTCAAGATAAAGCAACCTGTGGACTACTCAGTTTCTCTAGACAGTGAGGGTGAAAGCTAGATTGGGTTTTCTAGATTTTCTTGAGAAAACAATATACCCTCAGCTGTGAACATGAGTATAAAGATCAAGGTTGTAATATGAGCTCTTAAAGCTCAAAGTTGTTATTGCAGCAATCAGAAAAGCAGAGCATCATGTAAAGTGTACCTCTTCACCGTAAAACAAACTGACCATAAATCATTTCTAATGGTATCTACTTAAAACTGGCCTTAGACCTTGAGATGTATAAAATGTCATGTGAGAATATATTATATAATCATATCTTTGAGCAGGATAGGGTCTTAGTGATGCTAAAAAGTGAAATATAGAGCTGTTTTAGGCATCTCTTTCAAATATTCATGGAGAAATATTTAGTCTGCTAACTTCTTTTATGACAACAACACTAAAATTTTACTACAAAGAAAACTCAGAAATGAGTTCCTTGTGCCACTTAATCATTAAATCATAAATCCACAGACCATTAGAGCTAAAAGGGGCCTTCTAGACTATCTCATCCAATACCAGTATTTTACAGATGAGAAAACTAAGAAGCATAAATTGTTTTCTCAGGAAAAAATGAAACCACTGAAAAATATCCCAAAGTATCCAGGAATTTCTGTAAGCTTTCATAGGAAGGAGTAGGTATTTCAAATCCTACCAGAACTTGATAGTTTGGTTGTGGGTACTCCTGGGCAAGGAAGAAAATATACTAATATTGGCTAATATTCATATAATATATGAAAAACACATTCACAGTTAATGCCTATAAAGTAAAAACCAAAAGCATAACAAAGCCAATGATTTCAGACCAGATCACTCACTCATTACTCAGCTTCCTTTCTTCAGTGAGTCAAATAATTGAAAGGAGCTTTCTTTGCCACTTTTCAGACACAAATCATCTATTATCCTGGCTACTTCCACAGTTGCTGATAGACCAAAGAATAATGGGACATTCATTACTTGAGTTAAAAAAGAAAGGGTGCTAAAATCCTCCTGATTTTATGCATTTATGAAAAATATGCTTATAATAAAATTATATGTATTAAAAACATACTCCTCATCCCCCCAAAATACATACTACACATTATGGAGATTGTCCTGGAACAAGTAAATATTAAGACTCTTTTTCTAAGTTTGTCTAAGAAACTGAAATAGTAGCACTTGATTTTAAGGAAAATAGGACAATGCATGTACTTGTACTGTCATCTATAAAATAGGAAGAAGAGTAGATTCTCACAAAGCTGTTTAAGGATTAAATCAATAACACTTGTAAAGTGCTTAGTTCAGTGCTTGGCGCATAGTTAACATTCACTAAGTGTCAGATAGTAGTCTTGGTAGTGATATTATTACTTAAAACACGATGACTCCTCCAAACACACCCTTCCCCTCAGTCAAACCAAACTCTTGAGATTCCCCTCACTGTTTCATGGCACATGCTGACCCCTCTTTCCAAATGTTCTTTCCCTACTTCCCCTGGTGAACCCATCAGCCAGGGTTCAGCTATGAAATTCCCTCCTCTTACTTGTCTTCCCTCATCCCTGCTCCTGACTTAGTTGCATTCACCCATTTCCCAGGGTGCCCTGCAATATGCCTCTTCTAGCAATTGAGACATGACTTTTTTTTACTTGATTCCCCCCTCCTCTCCCATCTAACACACACACACGCACGCACGCACATGCACGCATGTACACATGGAATGGAAAGTGCATCACACTCAATACATCACACACATATTTTTGTATCTCTATAGATATAAACACCTACTGAAATGAATGAACTAACTCCTATATAAAAAAATAAGTGATTTTTTTCTTCATAAGTAGTTATCAGGCTAGAATGTGTATCTAGTGGCCTCAGTCTTGAAGGGGAAAAGGGGTGAAGGATATAGTGGGAGAGGTGGGGGATACAACCTGGCAGCCCTGGGCCCTGGCTCTGCCATAAGACTAACCTTATGGTCTTCAGTGAGTCATTTAACTGCCTGGACTCACTCTCCTTCTTAGCAAAATGAATGAGTTGGGCAAAATATTCTCTGAGGACCCACTCAGTGCTAACATTTATATGATGCTAAACATTGGTTCATCTCAGTGGTTCTCAAACTTCAGCAGGGATCAGAACCATCAGGTGGGCTTGTGAAAACTGATTCCTGGTCAACGGGTCTGAGATGGGGCCCAAGAATTTGTATTTTGTATAATTTCCCAGGTGATGCTGAGGCTGCTATGGGGGGGTGCACCAGACTTTGAGAACCAGTGATTAATCTTCTTAACACAGGATATCCTGACACTGTCCTTTTGCCACCTGGCATGCAGTAAATTCACAGTAGGGTGGAGACAAATAAACCCAGGCTTCTGTGAAGCTGCCATCAGGAAGACTGTGTGCCTTTGGGTGAGTCCCAAGAGTGGCCACAGAAGGCAGACTTTGCTGACCATAACAGTTCTGTTAAAGGCCCACGTTGTGGGCAAGGGACAGCTCAAGTTCACAATGCTGCAGGGCACAGAAAACAAATTCTAGGGTTTCAACCATCTGTTAAAACCTACTGCTTCTGAAGTCACAATGGATCACAATTGCCATCTAGTGATGGCTTTGAATTACTGCATCTAGAGACTGCGGAATGAAATGATGCTTTAATTTGGAAACTACTACTTTTTACCAAACTGTTCAAGATGAGAACTTCTGAGAACAAGCTCTAAAGTATGCTGGTCTTATCTACACTTGTACCTAGGCACTGTAGAAATAAACAGGCGTATATCACTTACTATGTGCTAGGCACTGTTCTAATACTGTATCTATGTTCAGTTATTCACAGCAACCCAATGAGACAGATACAATTATTATGCCCACTTTATAGACAGGAAATACAACTACAGATGTACAAAGAAATTAAGAAACTTGCCTGAGGTAGAGTGGTAGAACTGGAATTGAACCTAGACAGCTCCTGGAGAGATACTCTCTTATATCAGCAATTTAAATACACAGGTAACGGAAACAATTGGTACCTGCGCAGTAGTCCCACCTTTACCATGGTTTTCTTTTCTGCAGTTTGTTACAGTCAACCACCATCTGAAATCATCAAATGGAAAATTCCAGAAATAAACAATTCATAAGTTTAAATTGCATGCCATTCTGAGTAGCATGATGAAATCTCATGCCCTCTCGCTCCGACCCACCCAGGATATTAATCATCCCTTTGTCCCATCAGTTAGTCATTTAGTAGCTGGTTCAGTTATTAGATCGACCGTGGCAGTATCTCAGTGCTTGTGTTCAAGTCACCCTTATTTTACCTAATAATGACCTCAAAGCCCCAGAGTAGTGATGCTGGCAACTCGGATATGCCAAAGGGAAGCCATAAAGTGCTTCTTCTACATGAAAAAGGGGAAGTTCTTGACTTAATAAGGAAAGAAAAAAAATCATATGCTGAGGTTGCTAAGATCTACAAAAAGAACAAATTTTCTATGTGTGAAATTGTGAAGAAGGAAAAAGAAATCCATGCTAGTTTTGCTGTCACACCTTAAACTGCAAAAATTATGGCCACAGTGTGTGATAAGTACTTAATTAAGATGGAAAAGACATTAACTTTGTACAATAAGATATTTTGAGCGACCACATTCACATAACTTTCATTAAACCATATAATTGTTCTATTTTATTATTAGTTATTGTTGTTAATCTCTTACTGTGACTAATTTATAAATTAAACTTTATCATAGATATGTAGGTATAGGAAAAAACATAATACATAGGGTTTGGTACTATCCAAGGTTTCAGGCATCCACTGGGGGTCTTGGACCATATCCCCCATAGATTAGGGGTACTACTGTGAATAGTCACCAGTTCCCAGATATGGGTCTGAAAATTTTTATGAAATATATACTGAAGAATTAATTTTTTCTGATTCTTCCAAATGAAATCAGCTCATGTATAATAACTAAAGAAATGTATCTACCTACACAAAGACACCACAATGCAACAAAAACAGCACCAACTTAGAATCAACTTCCAACTTGCTGTGCAACTTTGGACAGGTTGCTTAACCTCTCTGGGCCCCACTTTCTTCATCTATAAAGTAGAAAAAATTAAAATGTAGTTCACGTGGTTTGAAGTTCTTTAAAGCCAGATTAAATTTTTGAGAACTGCTCAAGTTATCCAGTGAATGTGGTCACAAGAGCAAATAGGGAGATAATGGAAAGTAACCATACTTGTTCTCAAATTGTCCTGCACATGGGAAAAGAGACAGAACAGCAGGTTAGATCTCCTGGTCTATTATGCAGACATGCTTGTGGTTAATAATAACACTCATGGTGAATGCAGAGAAGTAGAGCTCAATCAGGGAGATCTATGTTTCACTTCTCTTCCTGAGTGCTACACTTGGCTTGTGCACCTGAACTCTGCACCCCTGTATATCCCTGCCTTCCAAGAGTCCTCACCAAAGCACTCCTGCAGAAAAGTCAAATCTTTGCTGGTGGATTGAGGTCCAACCCCCCTCACTCCAGACTTCTTTTATCAGATTTCCTTGGATTTAAAAATCTGCTCACTGCTAAGCCTTTTTAACTCCTTAATCTAAGACTTCTCAGTTACCAAACCATTTCTAACCTCAATAAACCAAACACTACAGGATGGTTATCAAACCAAAATACTAGTGGTACAGAAACACAAAGGTTGGTTATTTGCTTGGTGCTGAGCTCTGATTGAGCAGAAAAATGGGTATTTCCAGCACCTATTAAAGGATCTTTTGGATTGAACACATAGAATGTAATTATGTATTACAATTTACATGAGAATTTTCCTTCAAAGAGCTCATTTCTATAAAGTTATTTTTAAAATAAAGATCCTCAAAATAAAGTGAGGGTACCTAAATAATAGTGACTCAGGATACGTTTTTACAGAGAGATCCTAAAACTTGCTGATATGAAAAATGTTTCCTCAGTATTTAAAATAGTCAAACTCATACAAACAGGAATAGAATGGTGGTTGTCAGGGGATGGGGGCAGGGGAAATGGGCATGTGCTGTTCAGTGGGTATAAAAGTGTCAGTTACGTGAGATGAATAAGTTCTAGAGATCTGCTGAAGGACATTTTGTTTATGGTTAATGATACTGTACTATACCTTTAAAAACTTAAGAGGGTAGATCTTACGTTATCTGTTCCTACCATGAAAAAAGGGAGGGAGGGAGGAAGGAGGAAAGACTGTTGCTGTCCAAGTAATGTCAGACTTTAAAAACCGCAGTAATTTTGAGAAACTATTTTTTAGGGAAATAGGATTAGTTTTCAACATTATTCTTTGTGATCCATGTAATGTCATATAACCATAACTTTCCTCAAAACTTAAATTCAAAATATTATGCATTTGTCAAAATAAATATTAAATTTTAAAAGGACTATATAAGGTCTCAGAATTTTTTTTTTTTTTTTTTTTTTTTTTTTTTTTGTGGTTTGCGGGCCTCCCTCTGCTGCGGTCTCTCCCGTTGCGGAGCACAGGCCCCGGACGCGCAGGCTCAGCGGCCATGCATCGGCAGGCGGACGCGCAACCACTGCGCCACCAGGGAAGCCCTCAGAATTTTTGATGCAAAAAAAAAAAAAAAAAAAAAAAAAAAGGAACATATCCTAAACTTTGAGCCTGAGCAACCAGATAGATAAGTGGTAATATCATTTTCCAAAATAGGGAAGCCTGGGGTAGAATTAGTTTTTTAAAACTTATAATCCTCTAATCATGTTAGTTAATTTCATTTCAGAATTAATTTTTTAAAGTGAAAGGAATTTTTAATTCAAGAGGATTTGGGATATGTCACCACCTTTTTAAGGTTGAGCCATGTTTAGCAACAGTGATATTCCACCTCCATGTGGACTCCCACTCTGAGATAGAATTCTGAACCAGACAGTCAGCCTGATCCAGTGTGATGTTTTGAAATATTCTTTTGTAAAATAGTTTCAAAGACCCATGACTGGAGAATTATAAAATCATGCCTTCTGTCTAGGACATGTTTATAAATATGCATAATGGAAGCCTAGCTCTCCACTCTTTCAAGAAGTAAGGTAAAAGTCCATGGTTCAGTTCAAAGGAATGTTAAATACTGGCCTGAGATTTATACTCTTGGGAAAGAATGTTACAGTGGAAACAGGGAAGAAATGTGCTTGGTTTGTGAGCCAGTGGCTCTTTTGTGGGAACCAGTCTTGAACTTTCAGGAAGCTGTGTTGTACTGAGTGTGGCCGCAAAGATCTGGGGACAGTGCCATCATCACATCACCCATATATGATTGCTAAGAGCAAGAAAACCCTTTGGGGATACAGAGACTTAGCCAAAATCACCGTAAATCTGGATAGAACCAAAACTAAGTAAACACTATTTTAAAAATGGATACAGGAATTATTTTACTTATATGTAGAGAAAACTGAAGGGACACCAAATTCCAAGGAAATGTGGTTCCTTTGTCAGGTCCCCCTTTTTCAGAGAATGCCTCCTTTTTAACATTTTAGCTTGTCTGATGGATACTAATTAGCTACGATTTTTTATAGATGAAGACATGAAATTCTAATGGCATATAAAGACAGGGACCTTTCCATCTTCTTTATTGCTGTGTCCCCAGCAATTCGAACTGTACCTGGCACACAGTTAGCACTCAGCAAATCTTTGTTGAATGAAGGGAGAAAAGATGGAATAAATTGCTAAGTCAAAGGAAAAAATAGAAAGTAGAAAAGAATCTTCTCTTTCTAATTGTTTTTATGTAAAAAGCCATATTGTCAGCTGAAATCTAATAAAAATTACAAGAGAAAATTTTCTTTCAGGGGGAGCAGCTCTTGTATAATGCACTCTTTTTCTCTGGTGTCAGCACTGGGTTCTCATTGCCCTGCATATTTATAACATTCATTGGCACTGACTGAGCATTAACAGATCTTTATCTTGAGTTTCACCAGTTTTTATGTAGCCTACATATTTCACCCAGTCTTCATAGTCTTTGTCAAGGGGGCATCATCAAACTGAAGAGTTAAACAAAAAATTGAATAATTGACAGGCTAGCAACCACAAAACTTGATTTCTTTTGACCACCCACTCAGTTCTAAGATGCTATGATTCTAATTTGCCTTAAATTTACATCTGTTCAGTCTTCTTAAAAAAATTTTTTTTTTTTTACATTAATTCATTCACCCTTACCAGTTCTGACCTCAAGCTCAAGGGCAGTCTTTTTTCCATTGCTCTCATTCTATCTGGCCGCAGCTATTGAGTAGCTATGGATTGAAGCTAGTAAAGAGAGAAAAATAAGAAACAAAAAAGGAAACATCCTTTTAGGAAAGTATTTGATGAGAAAACAGAAGCCTCACATATCTAAGGCATAGGTTTGCCTGGAACCTGGTCTGGATTTTAGAGGCTGTTATCACTCAGCCTCAAGCAGATCAGCATGAATCTGTTCTTGTATCCAATGTTCTTTGAGATCCTTGACTCTAAGACCTTTTAGAAATGTGTATAAGTCATTCTAAAGTGAGAAAATGAATAGGATACATTCTATTAGAAAGCTAAGAGGAGAGAAAGTAAATCTTTCCCATCTCCCTTTTTGGTGACATTACACTTTAAAAATAGGTATGGGGAAGGAGCCCAGGCGAGGAATTTCAGTTAGGCTAATCTACTTACTAATAGAATTTCTTCCAGGATACAAGAGTCTTTGGCAAACACTGGTTGGCACATTCTTCCTAAAAGGTAAAAGGCTTTTTTTTCCTTTGGCAGGTTTTAAAAGACACTTAAGAGTGTCAGGCAAACCTTCCAAACCATGGCCAAAAGCAGGTTAATCCAAAACACACAACATCCCCAGCCAGCTCAAGATCAACAAAAAAAATTAGGTCTAGGGATTACAGGATGTTAACTGTGAAATGTAATCCCATGATATTTATGGCTCCGGAGACTGGGCAGAGCTACTCTCGAGCACTGTGAAGTACGCCTTACACTGGGGCAATTGCTCATATTTGATGCTATAACATGTATTGTATTGAAGAGAACCAATTAGTCACAATCTATGCAGTAGGGTCATAGTTCTCAAACTTTAGAGGGCCTAACCATCAACTGGAGCAAGCTTGTAGAAAATTTGGGTTTTTGGTCCACTTCCCAAGCCTATCTAGTCAGACTCCATGGGGAAGGAGATTGGGAACAAGGAAGGCCAATGAGTAAGATGCAGATGTTCTGCACACAACACATTGAGAATCACTGCCCTGGAGTCTGGAGCAAGGTCCCTAAAGTCAGGACTGTCTCCAGCTCTAATTCCCTGCACCTAGCACTAAGGATGGAACCTGGTAGATACTCAAGGACTATTTAAAGAATGAAAAGCAGTGAGCATTGATGGATGCCAGGGACTGTTGTAAGCACTCTACACATATTAACTCATTTAATCCTCATAATAAAAGACTATTATTAGCCTTGGCACTTGCTGGGCACTCTGCTCCCACACTGTCCAAAGTGTCACCTGACTGGTTCCTTTGTTACATTCAAATGTAAAGTAGCATCAGTTTTACACCCATCCCATCACCAGATCCTGTTCCTTTTCTTCACAGTATTTGCCTCTAAAGTTATCTGGTTTGGTTTTTTTGTCTGACTCCCTTCACTAAAATTTAAGCTCCATGAGAATAGAAATCTTGCAAGTCTTATTTGTCACTGTATCTTTAATGCCTGACTCACAATAGACACCAAGGAAATATTTAAATATTTAACTGAATGTATGTTAAAAACGCATAGTAAATGCAAAGTAAAGAAGTTGTGTTTGCTATATAATTTCTTCGTTCTCTCAGAACTTCCAAAATTTATTATGATAAGTATAAAAAAGTGAAAGAAAGACTTCTAAGCCAGAAATGTCCTGAAGCTGCTTTCCTTATCTACCTTGTCCCAAGTCAGAGACTAGACATGAGAAAAAGGGAGAACCAAGTAAGGGTTAAAATGGAAAGTCTGGAAGATTTTTCACTCTAGGGCATCAATATTTTCTTTGAAATGAATTCTTAGGACATCAGACACACCCATGTTCAAACATAAGTAAAAAACATATTCCAAGATTAAATGTACATGATTTTTAGATTAACCAATGTTTTTATTAGCCACATAATGCCTGCTTTACTAGTTTGAAAAGTTGTACCTACATGACACCAAAAGAGCTAGTTAAATCAATGAAACTCAAGCTGATTGCTTCAATAGTGATACCATGCACCTCAGATTTGGACTTGAACCCCTGTACCGGGACTCGGTACGAGCCCCAGATTGGGGCTCGAACCCACGGTCCTTTAATTAGAATCACTCATCTGGTGTCTGGACGTACTGAGGCTCAGGTTCTTTGTGTCTCAGCACAGAAGGAATTCAGCAAGAGGCAAAGTGATAGGCAAGAAGTAGATTTATTAACATAGGATGCTTGTAAGAGACACAAGCGGGCAGGCAAGGGAGCTCTGCCCTGAGGATTAAGTGGGCTACAATTTTATAGTCAAAGGAAAGGGGGAAGGGAAAAGACTTCCTTCTTCGAGTAGACATGGGGCTTACATCACTAGTTCCTCCTTTGTATCAGGCAGGAGAGTGTCTGACCCTATGAGGTCAAACTAGGATTATCATAGCGCTTATTCAAATCAGTAGAAGCGTGGTGACATTTTTCTTCCACCTAATGGCCTGGGGCATATCTCGTGCTTTTATTTATGGCTTTATAGTTAAGCAAGCCTGCTTCGTTCCACGAAGTTCCAATAGCTTTCTTAAGCGATCATTAACTTACAGTGGTCTCCCAAAGTTTCCTAGGTTTCCCTCTCTATCTATAGTCCCCTACTGGGACTTCTACAACTACCTGTATAACTATGCTATTCTATCCCTATCAGTAGTAAGAAGAATGGGTAGACCAGTTCACTCCAAATGGTGAATGTGTCAGGATCATTGACCATTTTACCCTGTGCCAACAAAATCAAAATCAGGAACTGAATGTAGACTCAGGAGAGAGAAAGAAACTAATTTTAAATGGGTTTCTCACATGGTATAGCTCAAAACCACGGGTCCTTTGAAAAAGGCCACTGGCTAGTTGATGTCATATCAATGCCAACCAAACTCCGGCAGGATTCTGACTGTGGATGATCAAATCAACCTCCCCCTCTTCATTTATGGTAGTGGGTCTCAGGCAAACAATAGCTAGGGCCAAGGGATTGCTGCTGAATGAAGCTTTTTGTTCCAAGTCATTTTTACCACTTGCACTGAAATGCCAGAAACGAATGTTGTCAGGGATCCTGTTGGATAGAACATACTCAAAATCAACTAGAAACATTTAAGAAAAAAGTTTTTCTTGTTTTATTTTGAGAATATCTTTTTGCTATGATCACTCAAGGAGTTAGCCAGACCTGGGCTGGCTTCATTAGTCATCTCAGAGAATGTGGCTAGATTATGGGAAAATCTTTCCATTTTCGAGAAATTACTGATCACCAATCATATTCACTTCAGTCAGTCTTTGAGGCTTAGTACGAAACTTGGAAGTACCAAAGTAAATGTGGGAAGGGGCAGAGGAGGTCATGCAACCAACAGTGAGGTCTCTTCTTCCTACAGGAAGGTGAAGATTCTTTGCAAAGACCTTCACCTCGGAAGAATCTTGCTGCCATCCACCTCACCCATTGAGAAAGATTTAATCAGAATTTTTAAAAAGACAGAGAGAAATTTGTTTTCATTTTTAAATTTTGCAAGTTCAATCAAGAAAGGTAATTTCCTTGTCCACTACCCAGGCCTTCAAAACCATCTGGGTTAACTCAAAGCCAGGTTTGGCACTTTTTGTTTCCATTTTGTGAGCAAAACATGATTTGGATTACAAATTTCTCTGAGGTTCATGCATAGAGCTGAGAGACTCTGTCATTTCCTTATCAGAAGCAACAGGAGAAATTCCAAATATGAAGACTCACAGAGATTTATTGCCTCAATTCCCAGCCTGACACTTGGCTCAGCACAGAGAGTACACAGCCAAAAAGAAGTCCTTTACTAAAGTATGAAAGCAACTGGCTGCTTGTGAAGTCCAGACTTGGGAGTGACACAAACAGGGGTTCGGGCTTTTCCAAGGCCAGCAGAACCTAGTCTGTTTGAAGTCGGATCAGTTGATTTCTTGAACATTTCAAATAAGCAAAATTCTGCAGGAAATGGGATCCAGATGCATTTTTAACTCAGGAGTTCCTTGGAAGACAGGCAGAAAATAATCAAACGACATCCTCTAGTTTCATTCTGGCCCTTCTCCTAGACCTACCCTCTAGAACTATACCCCAGACATGTATGTAGAGACAGTGATGGAATAAACTCCAGGAGGGGTACAGGTAGAAGTGTATTTAAATAATAATTTGAATTTATTTAGATAATAATTTAAAATTTATTTACGTAAGAGTTGTATTTAAATACAAAAAGAAACAATATGTGTCTGATATAAATGTAGACCAATTTAAAAATACTACATTAGTTGGAAGAGGCTCCAAAACATCTTAGGAAGCATCTATTGTAAACTAGGCACTTTGTGGGCAATTTTCACAATGAGCCTCTAAGGCAGGTTGTCATTATTCTCATGATACACCTAAGAAACTGAGGCTTCTTGAGATTCAGTGATTTGCCAGAGGCCACAATGACTGTAAATGAAGAGGCTCATCAAAGGAGTCCCCAGGTGGTCCTCAGGATTGAAATCTAAATGGAAAGAATCTAAGACTAAGTTTCTTCTACACTAGCTTTTGCTAGTCCTCCATGTGGCCCAGGAATAAATGAGCAGCCTGTGTTGAAGATGAGTCAGGAGTGGTTGGCAGCTGTGTGCACACCAGAAACACCACCACGCCAAGTAGGCACAGGCAACCTTCCCCCAGGAACTCAGAGGGGAGAAGGAAGATGGACTTTCCTTCTCCAAAAACCTTTGGCTTCAGACATTTAGAGAAAACATAAGAAACATGAAAAGAAGAAAACAGACTCACTTGGCCACGCCTAGTCACTAGCTTGCTAATACCTTGTTCTTTGTTCTTGTGACTTTCACAGAAGATGAAATATTTCTTGCCTCTTGACTTCACATATGCTGCCCAGAAGCCCCCAGGTTTCCTGGAATTAAGGATTCCAGATATTCCAGCAATAATTTTCTGACACCAAGCTTTGGCTGACAGAGAGCAGATACATACCATGTTTGGTACAACTGATGTCTGGGGATTTTCCCTCTGCTTTCTTCTGCTTTTTCTTCCAATGAAACTGTCCCATTATTGGTTTTGATTTATTAATTATGATCATATTTCCCTTTCCAGAAATCTCATTTGTAAGATTAAAAAAAAAAGAATAAAAATGGTAATGGATAGCCATCCCTGGTATTTTGTTAGCTCTCCTCGGCTTTTGCTTTTGAACAGTCTGCTCTGTTTCTTGGGCGCTTCTGTGTCAGCAAAGAAAATCATGGACATTTTAGCATGGAATTTTTTATGTGTATCCATGTTAATCAGGCCCACTCCTCTTCGCCTTCCAATGCAGGGAGTGCGCGTTTGATCCCCAGTCCGGGAGCTAAGAGCCTCATGGCGGAAAAACCAAAACATAAAACAGAAGCAATTTTGTAACAAATTCAATAAGGACTTTTAAAATGGTCCACATTAGGCTTCCCTGGTGGCACAGTGGTTAAGAATCCGCCTGCCAATGCAGGGGACACGGGTTCAAGCCCTGGTCCGGGAAGATCCCACATGCCGCGGAGCAACTAAGCCCGTGTGCCACAACCGCTGAGCCTGCACTCTAGTGCCCGCGAGCCACAACTACTGAGCCCACGTGCCACAACTACTGAAGCCCGCACGCCTAGAGCCCGTGCTCCACAACAAGAGAAGCCACTGCAATGAGAAGCCTGCGCACCGCATCGAAGAGTAGCCCCCGCTCACCACAACTAGAGAAAGCCCGCGCGCAGCAATGAAGACCCAACGCGGCCAAAAATAAATAAATAAAGTTTAAAAATAAATAAATAAATAAATGGTCCACATTAAAAAGAAATATGTATAAAAAGTTGTGGGTCAAGCTAACAAACTGTTAAATAGCTTATGTTTTATCCTCTGCCTTGGCAAATATACATTCATAGCAACCTGAAAGGCCACATTCAGATTTGGAATTCTCAGACTCCTTGAAGTGCTGCACGGGAATGCAGAGGCGCAAGGAGACCAGCCTACCCCTGGCTCATTTGTTCCCACCTCCAGCTCAGCCATGGACCACAAGAGGTTTCACAACCAGACATATGAAGACGCCACCTGCACAGCCAACCCCATTCACAACCACTAACAAACAGCTGCTCCCTGGCCCCATGTTGGACCCAGAGGTGTACACCCCAGGGGGGGGACAATCCATCTCAGGAGGCTGAGCCCTGAGAAGAAGCCTGTGAAGTCACTAGAAAGAACTCAAGATCATCCGGTCTTTCTTCTAGACCATGCTCGGGTATGTGTACCCGAGCATGGTCTAGAAGAAAGTCGGCTCTGGACAGCACAATCCCTGGGATCCTCACCCCACGGCAGGTGGAGAAGGCACAGCTTCAGGAAGGTCAGAGCAGAGGCCCTTCTTGGCCTGATCCAGGTAGTACTTGGACTTAATGTCCCCTTTATTGTAACGGCTAAGTAAGAATTAACCTTATACTGGACATGTTTTATCCATCATTTCCAAGTAACAGCAAAAGACATCTCAGAAGGATATTTAGAACTAGAGGCTCAAGATCCATGGTTTCTCATAAGGCAAGGCATCTCCACCTCAGTATCACTGAGGATTATTCAGTTTGCTCTTTGAATTGCAAGTACAGTCATCTGATTTCCCACTCCAGTTTCCATGGTCCAAAGCCAATGAAGAAACAGAATCTGTTAAATATTCAAAAGGAGACATCATTAACAATGGATTATTATCTAACATGGAAATAACTTAATTAAAAGGAGGGAATATAAGTATTCCCTCCTATTTCATTGTCATAAATTTCCTTAGAAGATGAAACAAGTAAGAGCTGGAGAAATGTACTCTGGGAGATGGGAGGGAGGGAAGAGTGGGTTCCTTGGTTTACATTTGTTTCAAGTGAGGTAGACTGTGATTCTCCCTCCTGTCTAATGCCCTGGATCCACTCCTGCCTCTGTCAGTAATGATAACAACAATAAAAACAGCTAATACTTATATGCACTTACTCTGTGCTAGACATTATTCTAAGAGCTTTACCTATATTTACTTATTTAATCTGCACAAAAGCCCTACAAAGTAGCTATTATTATTATCTTCATTTTATAGAGGAGGAAATTGAGGCATAAAAAGATTTTGGAAAAAAGATAAGCCTTGCCCAAGGTCATGTAGGTAATAAGATTCAGAGCTGGGATTTGAACACTGGCACTAGAGTCTGTGCACTAGCAACACATTCTGCTACTTCTTGGGATGGTCTACCACCCAGGGGCTGGCCAGCTCAGCTATTGCTCACCCTCTGCTCGGCCCTGCTTCACCAAGCAACCATGCATTTGCCCCTAGTAGTTGGAGGTTTGACCTGGAAGAGTGGGTGTCTCTTTGGCTGACCTGGGACTTTCTGTTTGCTGTGGGATGAGAAAAGCTTCCAATAGTTGTCACCATGAAGTGCAATGTGGAACCAAGGACTTGGTATTAAGCCCTTTTCAATTTGTGTATTAGCAGTGGTTTTTTACTGATGCTAAAATTATTAAAGTCATTTTTAAGATAAATTGTTGAATATTGCATCATTAAAAAAAAAAAAAAAAAAAGGAGTTCAAGGAAACCATAACAGCCCCAAATTCTCTCAACAGCTTTTGGGACTTTTTTTTTAAGAGGAACTTTGTATATTGAAAATTTATTTATTCTCTTGTCTTTAAGGTTCACAAAAGATTAGGGGTTTTGTCTTTTCTTTATTTTCAGTTCTTATTAGAGTACCTTACATATAAGAGGTGTTCAGAAGTTTTTAAATAAATAAAGTTTTGCCATATTCTTCAATAACCCTCAGTTTTAATCTGGAAGCTCAAAGAATATAAAGGGCAGAATAACATTTGCATAAAAATTCCAAATTCAACCATTGTGGGCGGGCATTAATATGGAAAGTTTATATATGTTCCAAAGTCTATTCTATATTCAAAATTCCTATTCAAAGAGGTGATATGGTATAATAGTTAAGTGCCTAGACCCTGGAGGCAGCCTCCCTGAGTTCAAACCCCAATCCAGCTACTTACTGTCTGTGGGGCTTTTTACTTGTTAAACTCTTTATGCCCCAGTTTCCTCACAGGTAAATAGGAGTGATTATGATAATAGTTTCTGTATCGGGGGAATTTTCTGAGGATTAAATAAGTTAATCAACACAAGGTGGTTAAATGAATTAATATGAAATGTTTTCAGTACTGCCTGGCAAATAGTAAATTCTCCATGAATGTTAGCTCTCATGCCAAACCATCCCATAATTTAAGAACAAATATGGTTTCTTTCAGCACATAAAATAGTTGTATTTTTAGGGATTGATAAAGTAGCTAACCATATTTTTTCTTTACGGTTAAGAGAATAGTTATTGATAATAATAGTTAACAAAATAAAAACAGAAATAATAGAATATAATACCTGCTGCATTAGCCACCACATGTAAGCAACATAATAAGTTATGTCATGAAAACATGGTTCAGAGACAAGGTCTTGGCTCTCACAGAATCAGCTGACTCACTATCTTCCTCCCTACTCTTAGCAGGCTTCACCCTTCTAAGAATTTAAGAAGCAGGGACCACAATCTTAGCTGTAGTCTGCCACAATTGATCAAAGTCACACCAACAAACACCAAGGGAATAAACTGCACAAGTCCCAGACCAACATCACATTCATTCAGCAAAGGGTATCGAGTGGGACAGATAGTTCAATGGGAACCCTCAAGCATGTGTTTTTTTGTTTATGCAATGAAGCCAGAGGAAATTACAGCAGGACTGCATATCCAAAATGTTCCAAAGCATACACACCAGTTTAAATCCTTTTTGGAGTCTAAATTCCTTCCTTCCTTCATTATCTTAACCTTTGCTGTAGGAACCCTTCCCGGACTCCTCCCCAGGCCATTCTTCACAGTGAAGCTTGGAGCACTCATGGTACTACTTCTAGTTACTGTTTACTTCATTGGCATGTGGGCTTCTCATTGTAATATCGTTAGCATAAGGCAGGGGTTCCTGCTGGCAAAGTAACCAGAGTAATGTTCAGTTGTTCCTTTAACTCCTTTTGGTTGTATCCATGTTCTTGGCTTCCAGTCTAAGAATGTTAACATTTCATAGTTTCCTCTTATTTTTTTTGTATATTTCTCCACACAGTCTCATTGGCCTTTTATAGTTTTTCCTTAATTTATTAACATCTCATTTTATTTCTTCTAGATATCCTCAATACCTTAATATCCTCAATCCAACACAACAGATTTCTCTTCTGATGCCTACTCAGAAACATCAAAATTACATTTTTGTTTCAGGAAGGTGTTTCAAACACAATTCAATGCAAGCATATGTAAATATCAGATGCTAGCTCAACAAACCCAGGACAGATTATTTCTTTTAAGGACGGTTTTATTTATGGATGTGCCTAAGATACCAGAATTGGTTGATAAAAGATATACTAATATCCTATTGGATATTATGGACTAAGGCAATAGCAAGAATGCAAAGCTATATAAATGCTTATCATGATAGCTCCCCTCTTTTGAGTTTCTGCTACTTACCAAGTCACTATAAGACATTTATTACCTACTATGATCTCAATAAGAATTATTATTCCCACTTTCCAGGCTAAGAAATGGAGGTTCCTCAGTTACACAGCTGGTAAGTGGCAGATAAGCTGGTAAGGTTCCTCAGTTACACAGCTGATAAGTGTTGTCCAAATCCAGGTGGTTCAGAATCCCCAGCCCACAGGCTCTCTCTGCCTTGAAGGCCCCTCTCAGTACATGGCCCCTAGTCACTGCAATACACTTCGGAAGGAAGAACTGAAACTCGAACATCTCGACCAATCGCTAGGAAGCAAATTATCACTAGAATTAACTAAGACATGAAAACTAAAGTTTTATATTCCTGGTTCATTGTATAATCTTTCATGGATAATTCAATTTCCCCTAGTGATTTCCTTGAGAGAGAAGATAATAAATCTTGAGGAAAAATATGGTACTACTATAATTAATATTCACCATAATAACTGGATTTGACTTTAGGAAGCCAGTGCTACTGATAGTTAAAGATGATGTCTTCTTAGGGAGGGAGACTTTCTTATGATATCACATTGCACATTTGTGTAAAGTACTAACTTCTTTAACTCTTTCAAATGTTTTTTGTGTACTAGCTCAACAATAAGTAAGGACCTTGATAACTTCAAAGAGATGGTGCCTCTCCTCCAAGCCTAAAATGAGCCACGGTCCATCTTTGCCCTGTGGGTTTTATCCCACAGCTCAGAACTGACACCATTTACAATGCAACCCCATTCCCTTTAGAAATTTCTTTCTCTGGTGATTTGAGATCTTACCAATTTTGCCACAGTTTATAAATCCTGGAGCTCCTCAGACACAAGGTTTTCATTTAATATTTAACTTTGGCACGGAGACATTTTTAAGTTTCTCCAGCCCAAAACTTGGAAAAGAGCTAAGGAAAAGTAGCCAGGAGAACTTTACAACAATATTTTTAAAACTTCATATGTCCAGATTTTAAAATAAATACATTTATATTTTCTTCAGAAACAGCAATAACTCTGAGCTGACATGATTTTTAATAATGCTCTTGGTAACAGTTGGTGGACCCAACATGGTTTTTGGGGGAAAAAAAAAAGAGAAAGAAAGAAGAAAAGAAACCTCAAATACCTCCCATTTACCTGTGATGATCTGGCTTAGTCCTTGAGAGGATTAGGAGCGTTTCTTTCATAAAGTTACATTTCATTAGGATGAACGTTTTGCTCCAACCCAAATACATTGCAGCCCATCATCACCATTTAAGTTGATTATCAAAAAAAAGCAGATCAATGTATAATGCATCCTGCCACTGCATCTCGAATCACAACGTGCAAAGTATGGAAGTGCAAGTTACTACAAAAGACAAAGCAGATGTCCCCAAACAAAGGAGCTAGAAGCAAGATAATATTAACAATAATAATAAGACATATATCTCAGAATCAGTGTGAGAAACCAACACTAGAATAATTTCAAATTCCAGGATCTGTGAAAGGAATGTTGCCTCATTCTCCTCTTGATTGTGATATAAGGAGATTGTCATAATTTGTAAATTACAATGGAAACTCGCCTGCACATAACTAAAATTTGATTGAAATTGGCACATAACTAATTTCATTTGTTAGAGGATAGGTAAAAGTTCATCTTCTCAAAATTATTAACACAAATATGTGAATGACTTAATTGGATAACTCTCTCCGAGAGCACTTGTATTTCAGAAGAGGGCTTTATTAACCCAAATGAATCATGCAGGAGGGGACTTTGTTGCTATTTGGTTGTTTTTACGGTGCCTGTGGTACAAAGGGTGCAGCATGTGGAGTCAGAAAGACGTTGCAATCCTAGTTCTGCCACTATCGCCTATGTAAAGTTGGGCAAGTAACTCAATATTCTGAATCTCTGGCTCCTCACCTCTTTTAAAAAATAAAAGCAACTCTTCACAGTAGTGTTGTCACGATTAAGATGATATACGTCTAGCACCTAACACACTGCCTAGCACATGGTGGGCATTCAATAACTGTCAGTCTTTATCCTATTCTTCCAAAACTTCCCAGAACGTAGAACCATGGGGCTAACCCCTGACGTAGACTGCCATCATTTTGCCAGGGAAGCTGGATCGACCAGGCTTCTCAGTAAGGGCAGCCATCCTGCTATCTGCCTCCTTGGCAGACTGCCCTCCATTCCTAGGCTCACTGGAGAAGGAGAAGGAGTCAGCAGGGACTTTGGAAGGCTAGTGAGACTGCAGCTTCACTAGAGACCAATGCTCATGATGTTGGATTATATGCAAACATGGCATAGGCTGTTTTTTAAAGCGATTCATCAACATTGACTACAAACTTATCCATTCACTCGACAACATGAAATAACTACTATGTGCCAAACGTTGCGCTAAGCCCTAGGGAATGAAGAAATTAAAGTAGCCAATGTACTGCCATGTGCTACCTGGTAGCAGAGGTGACAACAAAAGAGAGAACAGCAAAGTGCTTCCCCCAAGAGGTGTACACATGCAGGAACACACAGTCACAAGACACAGAACCATACCCTGAGAACAATGATTACCATCCATGGTATCATCCATTCAATTCGTCATTCTCCAGATTTTTATCGAGCACGAACTACGTGCCAGCCGCTGGGAAACAGCACGTTGAATGAGACAGGCCAGGTTCCTTCTCTCACAAACTTTATAGACATATCAGGAGGAACAGACAATGAAAATAATAAATGAGCAAGATAATTTCAGTTATTGAGAAATGTTATGAATGCAGCAGTGTGACAGAGAATGACCAGATTTGAACATTGCCTCGGTCAGAGTGGTCAAGGAAAGCTTTTCTGGGGGATGGCATTTAGCTGAGACTTGCATGACACGAAAAGGAGCTAGCCATGTGCAGAGTTGGGAAAAGACCATTCAGGCAGAAGGAACAGCTTGTGCATAGGCCCTGGCAGAAGCAAATTGGTGAATTCAATGAATGGAGGAGGTCAGCGTGTCTGGCCCTTAATCAACAGGTAGACGTGGAATGAGGGACAGGCAGGGACCAGATGAGATCAAGGTCTGAAAGCAGTGAAGCAAGTTTGGATTTTATGCAAAGTATAATAGAAAGACATTGGAGGGATTTCAGCAGAAGAGTACTGTGCTCTGATTTACATTTTTTTCAATGATAATATTTATAGAATCACACTCTAATAAGGTTAAATGGAGTCAGAAGAAGAATTCCTTTCTCACATTATACATACAATGATCATCAACTTTAAAATAGTTATAACATAATACACTAATTCTAACTAGAAGTATAGTTTCAGCATCACTAGGCTAAATGTAATGATTCAGCCGTTCAGAAACATTCAGTAGCTCAGGAGTCCATAATGACCATCATTACCCAGGTGAGGCAAAAACAAAAAGTATCCTTTAATAAATTCTGAACAAATAGATACCAGGCAAAGTAAACTCTATTTGAAATTAACACTCCTTCAGCCTAGTGTGCATTCTACAAAACAGGCATATTTGAGCTGTAACCTTCCTAGCTAATCAAGCTGGGTTTGTGATTTATGTTAATCCTGCACAGCGGAGAGTGAGCCAGGTCCTCTTCTGTGTTTTCCAGTCATGAATCCCAGCATGCTAACTGTGAAGGTGCTAATGGTCCAAAGTGTGCCATTAGGCTGGTGTTCAAGGAATCTTAGCTTGCCCCCTCTCTGGGGATGAGGTGCCCTTCTGGTGTGACCCAAGAGTCATCAAGAGGCCACCTTGTCCCAGAGATCTTCCTGGTGATCCTCACGTTCCTGGACTTCCTCCTCACAGATTCCTCCTTGAGGTGATGGGAACTTTATTAAAAGACAAATGTCTTATCCAGGAAGAGTAACCCAATGACACCACTGTCAGTCATGAATATCCTCCAACACTGGTTTAAATTACCTGGTTGTTGCTAGCAGAGTCCATTTGCAGTTTAAATGAGGGGAGAAGTTTGGAAAGTCAAAAATGTGGTTTTAAAAGGAGCACACTGAACTCTGTAACAACCTATATGGGAAAAGCATCTGAAAAAGAATAGATATATGTATATGTATAATTAAATCACATTGCTATACATCTGAAACTAGCACAACATTGTAAATCAAGTATATTCCAATATAAAATAAAAATTATTTTCTAAAAGGAGAACATTGATAAATAAACTGTGGTATTCAGTAGTTAAAAAGAAATGTACTATCAGTCTTATTTACAAAAGCCAAGATACAAAAGATTTTATATATATATATATACACACATATATATGTGTATACATGTATATACACATATATACATATGTGTGTGTATATATATATACACACACACATATGTATGTATATATATATCTCACACACACACACACACACACACACACACACACACACACTGCCTCTTTGGGCACTCATTTCCATGCCTGCAAAATGAATATAATAGCACCTGCCTCCCATAGTTGTTGGGATTGTATTAAATGGGATAATTTATGTAAAGCACCTAGCACAGTGTCTGGCACTTAGTAAACATTTATTCAAGTTTTTTTACTCTTAATATTTTTATTAATAATAGAATTGGCAGTGCCTAAAACATTCTCAGCCATTACAAAATATGTGTTCGATGAATTAATGACAAGACTTCAATTAGCCCCTGGTAGTGCCAGTGTCGGAACAAAGAATAATGTCTGGTTTCCATTTCACAGTGAGACTATTCCAGATGTTAAGGTCAGTGGTAGCCAGGAGTGAGTCAAACCCTCCTCTAACAGGGTTCTGCTGAACTTTAGTATATTGTTTCTGCTCTGATTGTTGTCTATACCTGTATGTTTCATGAATCTGACAGGACACAAAGTAAATTAAAATTCAGGCTACCTATTATAATTGCTAGTCGCAAAAGATCTTTACTTTGAGGATCTTTATTTTAAATTAACTTTATAGTAACTTGAGCTCTTTAAAGGAAAATTCTCCTGTAAATTGTAATACATAATTACATTTTTTATGTTCAATCCAGAAGTTCCTTTAACAGGTCTTGGAAATACCCATTTCTCTACCCAGTCAGAACTCAGAACCAAGCAAATAGCCAGCCTTTGTTTCTCTGTACCACTATGTCCACATCGAAAACTACAGGTGGATGGAGAGAGAAATGATAGATTGGAAGATGAATAGGTAGGTGGGTAGATGATAAACATATATAAAAAGGAATTTTCTTCACGTTTGTGAAAATGTTTTATCATTTGATTTTGGTAGCAGCTGGAACAAGTAGAGTTCAGCAGTGAGAATCAGATTACTCTAAAAAAATTCAGAATATATTATTACATGCTAAATAATATGTAGGTTTAGGAATTCTTTGCCTGACTCAGACTTGTCATGGATAACTCATTATTTTTAAAATATGCTTCTGTATAAGGCCAGATGCTCATAGAGATAATTCAAAAGTTATGTTCGCTATGCAATGTCTTCCATTTGCATTCTTTGAAAGTCTTGTTGAGACTGATATTAAAATAAGTTTGTTTTTTGTGGATACACATCAAGGACTAGAGTACAGAAAAAGCCCAATCACACACTGGAAGGTGGAGGGAAGCCAGCATGAGATTGTAAAAATGCTGGCAATTATCCTCCAAGTGAGTTGGTCAGCCCAACACACGTGAACAGGAGTTGAATGTTTCCCTGTGACTAATTTCACAGAGATGGAAACTGACCCAGGGAAGAAGTCTGAGCAGTCAACTGCTCAGCTGGCCAACCCTTCTAGACGATGAGTCATTCCAGGACAGGGACCTCATTCTCCACTCAGTGTTGTGTCTACAGCACCTGGCACTTGCTAAGCACTGAACAATGTTGAATGGATGGATCAATGAATTAAGTAATTAATGGATGAAAGCATTTCTCTGCCTTCCTTATATCTTAGGATTCCAATCCCCAAGTGGAGCACTGGGGGAGGATCTGGAGGTTGTTGTACAAACAAAGGCAAATGACCAAGTAGTGTTTATAGGGAAATTTTACAGAGGGAGGAGCAGGTGTGAGGGTTCCCCCTTGTCCTTGGCACATTCCAGGCAAGGGTCATGCACAAAGATCCAGCAGGCCTGGAAGTCAGACTCCAGGAGAGGAAGCTGCCCCTTGGCCTGTGGGGCTTTTAAACTGTGTGACTAGGGAAGCACCAGCCCTTCCTCTGGTGTGATCAGAGGCTGAGATCAAATAGCTCGACAATGCAGCAGAACTTTGGCTCCAATCCCCTTCCTGAATACTCATCAGTTGTGACTGAGGGGAACACTAGCACCTCTCCTATCTGGGAGATGGGGTGCTAGCCTTGCACCTCCAGATAAATAATGCAGTGAGCTGGTGGCAGGATCTGCCCCATCCATGTGCATGTTTGAGAAGCATCGGCCCCTCCCCTGGCATGATGGGGCGAGGGAGGGCTGGGGTCTGAGTCTTGCAAATGACCAAGATTGTTCATCACAAGCACGTTACGGCTGGGCTATAGTCAGTCTCCATGGAGCTTTACTGGAGGGGACCCTTCTTGAATACATGAGCTCTTGCCTCTCAGTGGGGGTGTGGTAGACAAAAATTCATCATGCGATCATGACCAGCCCTTCTCCCCAGGAGCTGCTAGAGATTCTTCGTGGCAAGGCTAAGCTTCATGCCTCCACCTCATGCCTCTGACTTCCCTAAGATACCTATTACCTTGTACCTCCATCTTACTATCTACCGATTCCCAGCCAGGGCAACCCACCCAGAGCCCCTAAACTGCCCCAGGCCCCATTCTTCTCAACTGCCTGAGTTCCAGTGTGTTGGGCCCTGTTCTACATTATAGATCAGTCATTTGTCATAAAAACCTCTGGAATGTATTAGCTTTCCCAGGTTCTGGAACTTTAACAGAAATTGTGGGCACTTAGCAGACCTATGGAGGAGGTATTTTGGTTCCAGGTAGGGATGGGTGCTTTTTAACACCACCCTAGTCATCCCACATGGCATTTCCTCCTTGCTTATAAAGACCCTGCCCTTGAATCCAGTGAAGAGGGAAAATGATTTGGTTCGTGTGTCCCACTCTGGCCCTTGAAGATATTGGCTTTTATTCAGACTCAGGTTCGAAATGGGTTGATGAGGTTGTAAACACCAGGTAGGAATCAGAAACCTGGAAAAGAGAAAAGGAATTAGGGATAGAGTTGGGAAAGGACAAGGGAAAGGGAAGAAGCAAGTATAAGAGAAAAGGGGATAAACAGGAAGCGGGATCAAGACAGGAAGCAAGGGCTTCCCTGGTGGCGCAGTGGTTGGGAGTCTGCCTGCCGATGCAGGGGACGCGGGTTTGTGCCCCGGTCCGGGAAGATCCCACATGCCGCGGAGCTGCTGGGCCCGTGAGCTGTGGCCACTGAGCCTGTGCGTCCGGAGCCTGTGCTCCGCAACGGGAGAGGCCACAACAGTGAGAGGCCCGCGTAGCACAAAAAAAAAAAAAAAAAAAAAAAAAAAGGAAGCAAGATCGGTTTCTTTGCATTCTTTTCAGACTTTGTCTTTGCCTTGGGGTGCCATTGAGGTGGAAGTGACATCTTAGTTGTGCTTGAATCCTTCATGGTTCCTAGCATGGTGGTTCACAAAATGTTTGTTGAATGGGATAAATAAGAAAATTAAAGTGGTATGTGGTAATAAGCTCAGTGAAATGGGTCATGGGTCATGGTGACACTACCCCAACATCCTCACTTTATGTTGTCTGGTCAGCTTCGCTCCTCAAGCAAACAAAAGAAGGGAAAAAATGAAAATATTTTATTGTAATGGTAATTTCCATGACAGTAGCTGAAACTCCCTCTCTTTGGAGATTTTTTTTCCCCTCAATATCCAGATTCTATTACTCTTACAGCAGAGAAACTAGAAGCCTAGAAAAGCTGAATGGCTTACCCAAGGCCACACAGAGGCAAGTGTCGAGCTCAGGACAGACACTCCTGTTTTCCAACTCTCAGGGCGAGGACTGTGAGAAGGGGAAACTGAATCCCATAGGATGTTCTGTTCCAGAGCAGACACAGATTAAGTATAAGATTCAGGTGAATTAATAAAATATAAAACAAAACGTGGGGGAAGTAAAAATAAATTGTAGACTACACAAAGCTGAAATCTGTTTGCTATTAGGGTGGAGAACAAGATAGTGCTTTGCTTTCTGGTATTTAGACATACTTTCTATTTATTATTTATAAATTTGAATATTTAAAGGAATACAAGGAAAACTCACACAAGCCAGGCTGGGCCTCTTTATAATGTAAATACCTTTCCAATGGGGAAAAAAAATAATGAAAGATGGTGAGTTTGTCTTCTGACAGTATTTCCCAGACACTTTTTTATTGTTAGCAAAGCTCCCTTGGAGTGTAACTAAGAGTTTCATAGCAGTGGTAATGTTAAAGCAAAGGGAAGGAAAATTTCAATAAGAACCAAGCTGCCCCAGCTCCCGCTTTATTTTTAAGCAGAACCATCAAAGGGCAGCTAAGGGAACTATACTTAAGTGGCACTAATTCATCCCTAAGAGGACTCTCCAAGAGTTTTATTGCTACCTAAGGGAAAGCCATAAACCAGCAGGAGGAGAAAGCCAAGAAAATAAGTCTGGGGAGTCATCTTGTGTAAGAAAGTGAGCAGGTGGTCCGTAATGTGTCCTTGGCTGGTTTCCACAGTGAGGAGACAGAAATTCATGGCAAGGATGTGGCCCACAAAACAGGGAATCACAGAGAAAAGAATCGTGGGACTCCGCAAAGTGTGGTTGAAGAGTTCACATGAGTATGAAATAATCACATGTTCATCTCTCCTCCTCCTTCTCACCCTCCATCCAATTTCATGTTAATACTTGATTCCACAGCCTATTGCCTGACTCTTTCCAGTGTCTGGCATAATTAGGACAGAACAAAAAAGGACTAGACTGGGTAGATCCAAGGACAGTGAGTTTTTAGACTTGAAAGGAACGTTGAGGATCATTTAATCTGACACTCTCGGTTTTACAAACAAGGAAATGGAGTCTCAGAGATTACCTTTATGGAGGGTGAGAACTTCAGAGACTTTTCACTTGAGGTCTAGAGTCCTAAATTGAATATTAAGACTGGGGATTTAGAAAAATGCCTCCGTGATACTGTCATTCAGCTCAGGCCAAGTCTAAGACCTTTAGAGCAGCCATAGAGACTATTACAAGCATCCTGTGATGAATGACAATTATCACCAATCTCAAAGATTGTTACCTTCAATCAACCCTTCCCTGTGTTTACAAAGTTTGTTATTTTTAAAGCAAAAATAGCACTCGATTTCTAAGGAAACAAGGCTAATATGTAGGATTTTTCCTTCTTGTGAGTTGGCAGGGGACACTAGAACACAAAATCAGGAGAATGAAAACCGTGGACAGAGAGAAGAGGCACGTTGATCCAGTATTCAGAAACCGTAATGCTCTCTCAGCCTTCCCACCACCCAAGATCTTATTTAAACACGTAGAAAAGGCAGGAGAAGACGGGATAAAAATATGGTGCCATTCATTTATTGGCTTGACCAAAAAGTTCGTTTGGGTCTTTCTGTGCGATGTTACGAAAAAGCCAAACGAACTTTTTGGCCAACCCAATGTTTGTCCAACAAGCAATTATAAAGCCTATTTTGTACACAGTTATGAACCAGGTGCAGAGAATTCCCAAAGATAAAGGTCTGACCCCAGGGCTCCAGACACTTGACAGTTCCTATATGGAGCTTCCCACCTCCCACGGCCAGTTGGTAGATTTTATGACCATTGTTCAAAATAAAATACATTACAAATTTGTTTCACTTGGGGGAAAATTAATATTTTCTATTTAAATAAATGCTTGTGGCTAAAAAAGATTTGGTATTTATTTGGTATTTTGGATTTGAGGTTACTACTTTGCACTTACTATAAAAGAAGCATATGTTGAATTGAGTCTGTGTTTTTTCAGATACAAAACTCAATGTAGTTTTAAATTAAGCAAGGATCTATGGTGGGGGGGAGGGGGACATGAATCTTTCAGACACAAGTCTTGGAATATGGTAAACACTAAATAAATGTGAACTATCCAATATTATTATTCCTCAAGTTCCTGAAAATAGTACGAAAAGATCAAGCATCTAAAAAAAGTGATCTTAAGCTGATTATTTTTCTGACCTAAAAGTATAGCTATTATTACTCGTGGATCTTACTTCCTTCAACAGTAAAATATAGCCTAAGTCCTGCCGCCGCTCCCACAAGGCCAACCTGCTGCCATCACCGCCTAGAAATGTCTTTGGTTCTCTGAAGGTTAAAGCCAAAGCCCTTCGCAGTCAATACAAAGACAGGCTGCAGTGGCCAGTTCTCTACGGAAAGGGGAGCGAGGAGAGACGGAGAATTTGAACCGAGTGCTCGCAAGCAGGTGGCGCAAGGGCTGAGGGGTGGGAACTCAGACGCTACACTTGTTATCCACCTAGTAGGAACTATCTATACCTGACCTATCTTTGGTATCTCAGGCAAAGGGACAATTGGGCAGCCTAGTTTTCATAATAGGTCTGGAGCAAAGTGAAGACAAAAAATCAGTATCTGGGCTTCCCTGGTGGCGCAGTGGTTGGGAGTCCGCCTGCCGATGCAGGGGACACGGGTTCGCGCCCCGGTCCGGGAAGATCCCACATACCGCGGAGCGGCTGGGCCCGTGAGCCATGGCCGCTGAGCCTGCGCGTCCGGAGCCTGTGCTCCGCAACGGGAGAGGCCACAGCGGTGAGAGGCCCGAAAATCAGTATCTTTCAAATTCTTCAAAAACAGGACTGCAGTTAAGTGTGGTAGAATAGGTGCCCATAATCCCCTCTACTGTTACTGCTTCTCCTCATCCTCCTTCTCCCTCTTTAAATAATAGCTAACACCTACCTATACAGTGCTTACTATATCTAAGCACTGTTCTCAGCATTTTACCTGTATTAATTCCCTTCACATTCTCCATAACCTCATAAGACAGACAATGTTGCCATCATCCCCAACTTACCTTGAGGAAATGGAAGCACAGAGAGGTTAAGTAACTTAATCCTAACTAGATCTGAGATCCCAGACCTAGTACATGATAGAATCAGGATTTAATGCAGGCAGGTTAGCTCAGAGTTGCTGCTCTTAACCATTATCCCCTACAGCTGCCCTTTAACTGTTGTAGCTACCAATGTCTGCTTCTAGATAACACCCTCCACTTCCCTCCTTACTCTGCTGAACAATTACCATTTATTCTTCAAACCTTAGTTCTAACACTGTCCCTCAAGGACCTTGTGTCTCACCAACCTGCCACCCACACACCCCATCCAGGTTAAAGCCTGTTTTGTCTTTATTGAAGCACTTACACCAGATTAAGATCTAACTTTCAATAGTTGACTGGAAACTTCTTGAGAGTATGTCCTTGTTTTTCACTTATTTTTATATATAGCCAGCCACTAACATAGTAGTGCCTAAAAATTCCATATAAGATTGTTGAATTTAATAATTAAACGAATCAACTGACACAGTAGAGAGAAACAATGCCAGGAGTTAGAAGTTTAAGCAAATAAAGGCAGGGGAATTCCCCCATACAATGTTTTAGCGCAAGAGAGATGTTAGAAACCGTCTGATACCAAGGCACCCAGCAGCCTAAATGTTGGATTCTGCCTGCAGGGAGGCATTTGTTTTTTCTACCAGACACTATTTTTAAAGAAATCAACCCCAAATGTCAAGATGAAGAGGTTTCACAAAATGTCCCAATGTGTGGCTTCTCTTGAAAAATTGGAAAACCTGCCCAAACCAGGCAAACAAGTGAGTAGTTCAACTACCGCCCCATTGGATAGGGTAGTGCTCCCTAGTTCACTGCAAACTCTGGCCAGCTAACTCCACTCACTCCCCGGTCTCCCTGCTTCCTCCAGGTATTTAGGCTCTTTCCCCCTCTAATTCATTCCCCTCATCTTATAGTTTAGGAAGAGGAGGCGCTGAAAAGCACAGTAGTATATCATGACAGAGAGGTGGCTACATATTCCCCAGGTCTCTCATCTCCAATTCAGTTTTCTATCCCCACTAAGTCCTAAGAAATAGCATTTATAAAGCATGGTTATCAGTGCAATTCCTCATTTTTGTGAATTCTTTGTACCCTGTAGCAAGGTTTGCTGGAAAAAAGGAAAGTTTCTTCCACACTCCCATCCTCCTTCACTTAGGCATCTCCAAGAACTGGCATTTATTACATAATTCTTTGTCTTTTCCTTTCTCCACTTCCATTTTCTCTGAAAAATGTTCAGTGGATTAACTGTGAAAGCCTTCTGATTTTCCTCCCAGACAGCACATCCATCCCTTTCTCCCTCAAAATAAATTCCACCCCTGAAAGAAGCAGAACTTCCAATACCACGATAGCTGTGGTTTGGTTGCTTTCAGTGCTTTGCCTGTGTCCAAAGGGCAGGATGTTACCACGCGGGCTAATTGTCTATATGGAGCTGTGGTTGAAAAGTGGTGGATCTAGAGACTGCCCTCTCTGTGGCTGACAGTTTATCACAACTTGGCATTTTAGGCTTAGCCCCAGCTTGAGAGCTCAATTTTTTTTGTATTTAAATTCACTTTGGGGAACAGTCCTGTGGAATGATCTCTGCTACTCTTAAACCGTGCAACAGAGAAAGAACAAATTCACATTTTTACTGACCAAGAAATTGTTGAGATTTTTTTTTTTAGGTCTTATATAATTCAGAAATTTTCAGGGGTACATACTGTTTTGAGTTTTTTTTTTAGGTCTTATATAATTCAGAAATTTTCAGGGGTACATACTGTAACTTTAGTAGGATTGCTGTTCTGACTGGAGATTAGCGACATGAGTGTGTATGGGCAGGGGGAGGGGAGAGCAATTATGGAGGAAATTTATTATTTTTATTTCCAAGTGCTGTTGATTTGATTTAATATTTTGCCCATGTGTGATAGAAACTCTAGAACTTGACTTTTAACATCAAGTCATTCAAGTTTATGTGGCTCAAAGTAATCTTAGCTACATAAAACTTCAACACCTGAAACCCCCAAATCACCAGTTCAAAAGTAAAAATAAAAGTCAGTTGGCAGCCTTGTGTCCTCTACCTCTCGCCTTTCAATCCACAAAGACACATATGCATCCATACAGTAATTTCATTAATAAATATCTTAGTATTATGGAAGATGGAAAAGGCTAGGATTTCTTGCTTGGTTTAGGGAATTTTGGTTTGTTTCAGTTTCCTATAAAAATACCAAAATGAAGAGTCTACTGCCATAATAGCCAGCTAATTAGAAGAAAATGCTAGGACAGGAAGTTGGCTTGCTTGCTTAATCTTCTGGATATACTGATAGAGTAAATACTAAGTGCCAATCAGAATGGGACAGAGAAAAGAGACCTTCCTGTGCTTTTCAGTCCTTCCTTGCCACCATCCTAGGAAAATATTGGGAGAAACATCCCTGGCGGCAAAGGGCTCTCCATCCTGCTTCCAGGAAGTGCCCAGGCTGGCTGGGAACTGGTCTTGCTGTACTTTATATTTCAACTTTCTCAATTTTCAAAACTTTGACCAGAACTAACTCATTTGAGTGTCACCTAATCTCTCAACTTTTCTTGGGTAAGATGCTGAGCAATAGTGAAGCATCTAGAAGACACAGAGAATTGCAGAAAAGTAGAAAAGGCAAGAGCTTCTCATATGACAGCCTTCCTCAGGAAAAGTTGGAGTCCCAAGGCAAGCCATCTCCTCCTCCTTATCACTCCCTCCCACATCTAGAGGCTACCCTAGGACCCCAAGTTCTTCAAGTTCAGGACCTGGATAAAGGTCATTCAGGAAACAAGTTATGTGCTTTTGTCTTTTTACCTAACTTGGTTTAAACTTTCTAGTCTCTGCAACCTTAGATATTTTGGGAATGAGTTTGATTTTATCATTTTACTTTATTCAATTCATTCATGTTATTTACTAAGAACTTCTACCACAACTGCCAAATTTCAACTATGCGTATGACAAGGAAATTGCTGAATTTTGTTTGGTTGAAATTCACTTGTAATCCCATTGGTCTGCACAGAGTTCAGGATTAAATAAAAGTGTTTGCAGTGAACAAATGTTCCCTGAAATTTATATATATTTTTTCCTTCCAGTTTTATTGAGCTATAACTGACATATGGCACTGTATAAATTTAAGGTGTACAGCGTAATAATGTGACTTACATGCATCATGAAATGATGACCACAAGAAGCTGAGTGAACATTCATCTTCTCCTATAGATACAAAACAAAGGAAAGAGAAAAGATTGTTTTCCTTGTGATGAGAACTCTTAGGATTTACTCTCTTAACAACTTTCCATAGATACCATACAGCAGTGTTAACTGCATTTATCATGTTGTGCATTACATCCCGAGCACTTATTTGTCTTATAACTGGAAGTCTATACTTCCATGTCCATGATATTTATATTTTACAAAATACATTATAGTTAGTTGCTCTAAACAAATATTTTTACAATATCCAGTTCAGTGATTTACACTAGATGAGACTTCCTCACATGTCTCTCCCTTGCAAAGGCCTGAAAACACCGTTATTTTACATTGTGTCATTTACACAAGCTGTAGTAGTGCCAAGAAGGCAGAAAGATGCTCATGTGAATGGTAGAGTTCTCTCCAGCCCTTCTCGGTCACACCAGGAAGGAATTTGCCTTGCTGCATATCGCTGGGCCCATGGAATGGGGAGGGCCCTATTCTTGGGAAGCCCTCATCTTTTCCTGCTTTACTATAGAGCTGCCTCTAAATTTTGGATCTTCCATTTTTCTTAAAAAATGAACATTATAGCTCCTAAAAATGACTACGTTATCCTATTCACTTCCTACTTCGCCTTCCCAAGGTGCATACTTTGTATTCATTTGTCATTCCTATGACAGGAGGCATGCATCGATACTTGCTGAATGACTCTGGGGGACATTTTGAGCCTATACATTGTAGGGAGGTTTTATCATTTGTAGCCACTTTTTAAAGATTCCTCAATAAGCTTCAATTTTTAGTCAATCTTCGAATATGGTATAAAAGAGGTTATAAATCACGTTTTTGTCTGTAACTTTTATTTCTTATTTAGGTTCTTTCTTTGGTTTCTTGTCAGATACAGCTTCTTTCATCAGAGGGATACTTGCAGGGAGGCTGTTCAGACCCTTCTCCCTCCATCTCCACCTGTAGAAGGTGGGGGGAGTGAAATGCTGAAAAGTAACCGGAAGTGTGAGATGACGTTCAAAACGCTTAAGCATGTACATTCATGAAATCATTTGTCCATGAAGTGTGGATTTGTTGTTCATGTTCACAGCTACCATAGAGTTTTAGAACTAGAGGGGACCTTGAGGTCACTTAGCCAATGTCCCTGTTCTGCAGATGAGGAAACTGATGCCCACTCAGAGTAGGTGACTTGCTTAGGTCAGAACCACATTTAGGTGCTCTGCAAACAATGATGCCTTCATATTATGGGAAGAAAAGCTAAAAACGAAAAAAGGGTTCCACTTTAGAACTTCCCTTTTAGGGGTTCTCTCAAGTGTTTTATAAACTCTTTGGCAGCTGACATGATTCCAGTTAGAGAAACAAAAGGAGTTAATTGCAGACTTCAAGTATGTGAATTATTATTTTAAGAAAAATATTCTCCAGATGTTTCTCACCTCCTTTGAGAATAGAGAAGAGGAAATGAGCTTTAATTTCAGCAAGAAAGATTCAGATTAGATATTAGGAAATGTAGGTCTGTGAATCCTGCAATTGGTTACCAGGGAATGTTGTGAAATCTCCTCTTCTGGAGAACTTTTGGAATGTGGCAGTTGGCCATACATTTCAGAGGGGTTATGTGGGTGGCCCATTTCTAGAGCCAACGACACAACCTAATTGACATCTCAAGTTCTGTAGGTCCCAAGAGGTCATGCTCTACCCATAGCTAGGTGGTGGGGCTGTTTGCTCCTCTTAACTATAGCAAAATTCAGGATTCATCAGCGAAGCACATGTTCAAGTTCAGTTTTGTACATGTATCAGTCCTAATAGGTATAATTGGGTAGACTGACTAAAACTAATGAATGCTTATTGGATATTTTTGCCCACTGCCTTCACTGGATTGATCGACTAATATCTGATGGTTTAATTTCTTTGGGATCCATCTCAGCATATTCACCTTGACTTTCTTAATACCTTCCAAGCTTGTGTCCCTAGTCCACAAAGCAAAAAGTAAGGGATCCAGTCCAGGATCTTCTCCTATATACAGGGAAATTCTTTATTTCAATGAAAAAGGCAGCCTTGGAATTTGGAGGACAAGATGGAGAAAAGTGGATGTATAATTAGATCTGTACCTTGTTATCTAATGTACTGATGATATCTCCTAACAATAATCAAATGAGAATTACTTTTTTAAAATTTTTATTGAAATACAGTTGATTTACAATGTTGTGTTAGTTTCAGGGATACAGCAAAGTGATTCAGTTTATATACATATATAAAATTTACACATGTAACTTATATATATTTATATATATATTCTATTTCAGATTATTTTCCATTATAGGTTATTACAAGATATTTAGCATAGTTCCCTGTGCTATACAGTAGGTCCTTGTTGGTTATCTATTTTATGTATAGTAGTATGTATATTTTAATCCCAAACTCCTAATTTATCCCCTCCCCCCTTTCCCCTTTGGTAGCCATAAGTTTGATTTCTATGTCTGTGAGTCTATTTCTGTTTTGTAAATAAGCTTATTTGTATCAATTTTTAGATTCTACAAATAAGTGATATCGTATGATGTTTGTCTTTTCAAATAAGAATTTAAACTTTCTAACTTGGAATGTAACAGTCTTGAATTTCAGTAAAATAATCAACTGTATAAATACAGGATGGGAAGATATCATTTGAGAGAGTTTAGTGTTAAAAAAAATAAAAATAAAAGACATAGTAAGTGGACAAAGGATTATTAATCATATGTATTTGAAGTATGTTCATGGTGCTGGCATAAAGTAAGTGCTCAAAAACGTAGCTAATATTATTATAACTTTGATGTTTATTGCCTTTCCTCCCCTAGCCATCCTCTGGTTCTGGTTTTCTAAATACAGTCACTGATTTTGCCCAATGCTAATATGGAACAGCACTAAACCATTCTTCTACCTACCCCCAAAAAATCCATTCCCCACAAAGAATTAGGTTTTCTGAAGGTATCATCAGAAGAGTTAGAGTTTCTTCATCTCTGAGGAAATGAAGGAGGGAATTTACAATATGTATCCTATTATAAACACAAAAAGTTCAATTGAAAAGACTTTTTCCTTTCTTGACTGCTCCTCCATTGGAGATCTTTTCTCCGACTCTTTGCCACGCAGCAATCACACTTAATCTCCTCCGGAATCCCCCAGAAGGCCAACTTTCCATACCCTCTATTATTTAGAGTTGTTTCTATCTTTCTTTAAAACCCAGGTGCCAGCCCATCCAAATGCAGAAGGCTCAGTTTCTACAGTAAAATGGGTTTCAAAGAGCATCACCTCAACATCCTTACCCACCCTCTCCTTTGTTTTTCTCCATATCATCCAACACACCGTACATTTATGATTTTATTTCGTTTGTGTCCCCATCAAAGCATAATCCTCAAAATGTTAAAAACACAATTCTCATTTGTAAGTGAACATGTCAAAGTTTTAAATGATGACAAAGTCAATTTGAAATAAAATATTAAAAATCTGGGTTTTTCATTGTAATGAGCAGATAAAAAAGTATGCTGAGATAATGCTAAGTTTGATACAAAACTGGTTAACATTCTAAAGGGCAATAAAACCATAACCTGAGTGGGGTTAATCAACATAGTTTATAGAGTTGTTAATGTCCTGTAATACTAATATATTATGCAACAAAGTTACATATCCCTAGTTCGATGACCCTAAGGTGGGCTTATTTGCATGGCAATAAAAGATCATGTGACCATCTATCTTTTGCCTTAGCCAAGTTGGGGGATATATTTCTTAATAGCCCCTTCCCCACCTCCCACTAAAAGTAACCTACATGTGCACTGCCATTTATGAATCAAAAAAGTGGGTCTCCCCTACAAGCTGCTCAGATAATAAAAATAGCAACAGAAGTTGCACAAGAAGGTCGTAAGTTGCCTTATGAATGTTTCCATCATTATTAATATTCAGGTAGGAAATATGAAGGCCTTCTGTCAACAACTGTTGTAGGAAGGATTCCAAATGGGGAATGAGGCTGAATTTGATATTTTCTAAAGCCCCTATCAACACTGCAAGTTTTTTTTTTTTGGTGGTATGCGGGCCTCCCTCTGTCGTGGCCTCTCCCGTTGCGGAGCACAGGCTCCGGACGCGCAGGCCCAGCGGCCATGGCTCACGGGCCCAGCCGCTCCGCGGCACGTGGGATCCTCCCAGACTGGGGCGCGAACCCGGTTCCCCTGCATCGGCAGGCGGACGCGCAACCGCTGTGCCACCAGGGAAGCCCTCCAGTATTGTGTCTTAAGAGAGATAAATAAACCTTTCAACCTTCGCACCTCTATCCAAAATTTACTTCCTCAGAGAGGTCTGCCCCCACCATCCTTCCAAAACAGCATCTGCCACCCCAAGCCATTTTCAAGCCCTTTCCCCTGCTTTATTTTCTTCACAGCACTTAAATCTGAGATTACAAAATTTATTTTTAACTTGTTAATTACATGTCTTCCCACACTAGAATGTGAGTTCAATGAGATCAGGGACTTACCTCTCTAATTCACCTCTCTTTCTCTAATCCCCAGAACAGTTTGTAACAGTTAGTAGGTATACCATAAATATCTGTATCTAGTGAATGAATTTCCCTGAGAAAAGCAATCAATCGGGACAGAATTTTCTTTGAGAGGCAGGGAAAAGCCAAGAAAACAATTCTGGTGAATATTGGAGGAGTAGGATACTGCGTGACTTTCCCTTGTTTTAGGTGTGGTGAATCTGAAGCCTTGAGAAACTACAAAGTCTGTGTGAGGGGGCAAGTAGGGGGCACAGCGGAGGGCCACCCAGCAGCAGATGAGAGAGGCTTGTCCACACCACACACAACATGGACACACATGCACACACATACACAAATACAGACATGCTGGGAAGGGGAAAGGGAAAGCTGTCCCATGTGAAAGGGAAAGTTGGATTTAGGGCAAGGATTGACGGTTTAAATACTTAAACATTCTTTCAGACAGTAAGCCAAAATCTCATGAGGATCAACATACAAATAAAATGCTGAGGAGCGTCTAAAATAATATATATCACATTACTCTGTTATATACATTACAGATCACATGAGGAAACTGAAACTCTCTGCAGCCCTGCCCAAATATAGGGAACCATTTAGGCCTGTTCAAAATGATTAGGACTGGTGACTCTGACCCCAGAATGAATAACTGCCTTGGTTCAGCTGTTCTTTATTGCCATTTTTAACAAGTACATTTTAATGGCCATTATTGTTTTATTCATGTTAGGTTTATCATTATTGCAGTTAACCTCACATTTACTTTGGCTAGTATCCTTCTTTGAAAGTCTTTGACATTTCAGTTGGTTTTGATTTGTCTTTTTGGTCACACTCCATTAATAATAACAAATGTGAGGAGTGCTTTTCGGCTTACAAAGAATTCATAGTATCATTTGTGCCCTTGAATAGCACTGTGGGAGAGTCAGAGATTATAATTTCTGTTTTATAAGCAAGGAAACTGAGGCTCAGTGAAGATAAGGGACTAGCAGAAAGTCATAAACATAGAGAATGGCAGAGCTACAACTCAACTCCTGCCTTTTGGTTTCTTCTACAATGTGCTTCCTATATGACATGACACCCATCACTAAGCTAGCCTGGCTGGCAAAGATCCAGTGTCCACACACAGTATGTATGTTTATGTTCACATGTACTCAAGCACACACACACCACATACCAGTTATCAAATAGAAATCCAAGAACACATCAAATAGAACTCACAGCATTATTGTGTTCTACATCCTTAGAAAAAGAAAAAAGAGGCAAGAAAACCCACCACCACCACCATTTCTCCCCAGCAGGAATTCTGAGGCTCCTTCTTTCCACCAGGTGTTTGAACAGTGTTACACAAATCTGATGTTCTTTTGAGTGATTTGGGGAGAATCTCCACACCACTTTGATCACCAAAAATATCCTCAGGGACAAGAGGGAAATGAGTAAGCCTAAGTCAAGTGGTAAATTCTAACCAGGGCCCCTACATAAATATTCAAGCTAAAACTGAATGAAGTTTATTTAAATAAAGATCCAGAGAAATGGCAGATGGCAGACTGAAAGAGGTAGTTTTCAGGAGAGAAAGGCCAAGCCTATGAGAGGAAATAATTGTAGTAGAGCAGAATCCCAGTGGGCCTTTGGTATTCAACTGGTCTTCTTCCAAGCATTTTGCCCCCTTCCAATTTTCCAGTGTTTCATTAGACTGTCCTGGTTTGAAGATTATTAAGTAAATCCAACACAGCCAATGAATTGAAGGAAGGGTGAAGGACCAAGCATGCTATCTATTATCACTCCAAGTTCAGGGTTTAATAGTGAAACTCATTAACCCCCAAAGATAGAATTAAATCCCAGGCTACACATCACCAGATATTACCACTGTCAGCTCTCTTGTGACTGCCTTAGACATTGAACGTTAGAGTCAGATGGGGCTTAGAGAACAACTGAGTTTATTTTTAACAAATAAAGAAGTTGAAGGGATCTGTTCAAATACACAAAATTAAGATGAAGTTCTGGTCTTATGAGTAAAAAAAGTAAGGAACAGTGGTGCGTAGAACAGGCTGTAATTTTTCTTAAATGGATGTGCATATTCAGAGAATATCTCTGAGAAAATATGAAGGAAAATGGGAAATGTTGTTACTTCAAAGGGAAAGGATTTTAGATACTAAAGAACAGAAGTGAGAGGAAAATTTACTCCCCCCCCCCCCGCCCCGATATCCTTTGCTACTCATTAATAGTTTACACATCTGTCACTCCTACTAAAGAAGTGTAAGCTCCTTGAGGGCAGGGCCTATTGACCATATTATAGTCATCTTTGTAATCCCTGGGTGGGTCTCTCATTGTGTCTCAATAAACTACTGTTGAGTACTTACAACAGATGTTCTTTTTCCACCTAAAATAAATTTGACTATTGAGTATAAATCAATATTAATTTTGTGGCTCTTTCCAAATGGTTTATAACAATTAATCATTCATATAAGGACATAAAATAACAGCTTTCTATCTTCTCCCATTTAGAGTACACTTGAAACAAATAGTTCTCGAAGACTACTCTGATTTATGAAATAGAGAAAGTTTTATAAATCATTTTGCTGACAGATGTTTCTTCATTTTCTCCCCAAAGGGGAAAAAATGATTAGTTAGTATATTTAGAAAAATTGTAATGCAGTGAATTTCATGGTGGAGATTTTTACTAAATATTTTCTTAGGTGCTTTTTATTAACCAATTCTTCTGTAGCCTGTTCATACTCTTGGCATTACTCTTGAATACAATGTTGCAAAGTCAACCCACATTTTCTAAGAAGTGGAAAACTATGATCCAGAATTAAGTAAGGCAGAAGCAAAGAAAACAAACTCTTAGAAGAATGGAACTTAAATTATTTACTCAGTTAGTTACTGAATTAAATTATTTACTCAAGTTTACTCAAAGTTTTCCAGAAGACATTTACATTAAAAATTGTGAGAAACTTGCCACTTCTTTCTCCATCCCCCCAATTCCCCTCCTCCCCCCACCCCGCCACGTCCCATCTCTCTCTCTGCAGCATTATGATGACACTCCATTTAGGATTCAGATTTTCGTTAAGTCCCTCTATAAGATGTGGGAGCAAAGCCTGATGTGTAGTTTTAGGACCTCCGGGTAATTGAGCAGACGTCGATGTGTACCACACTTGCCCTCTAGCGGGAATTTGTGAAAACTGCAGTTCCCTGGGATGTTGGGTCTTCAACCCTGCGCGTTTCCAAACACCCATCTCAAGCTGTTTTTTTATAAACAGATAAACCTCATTTATACTTATTCTACTAATTACTAATATGCAAAGGGTGCTATTAAAAGGCTTAAAAACAGCTTATTCTTGTGAGTAAAAATCTCTATCTTATTTACACAACAAATTTGCTTTGTAAACTCCTTTCTTCATAATAGTACAAAGATAAACTTTAATGATCTCCAGGTCCAATTAACCTAATTCTGAACAAATCACTTCATAGTACATAATTAGAAGAAAGAAATGGTATCCCTGTATGTACATAATTATGATGGTGATTTTTTTTTTAATGACATTTTGGGGCTGTCACATGAAGTACTTTCTTTCCAATTCAGAAGATATCTTCGGTTTTTATTGTTGTTCTTGTTTGCTCTTTAACCTTTATACGTTTATGACCACACCAAAGCAGCCAAAGGACATTTGACATATGAAAAACTACTGCCCCTGGCATAAAGCCTATAAATTATTAACTGTTTCCATTTACAATAGAATATAGAATTTCAGCACTTACTAACAAAGTATGACTTGCCACTAAGTTTGCTTCATTTTGGAGAATCTATTCTATCTGTTAGGATTAAGTTCAGTGCAAATGTATGGCACCCAAAATAACAATGGCTTAAAGAAAGTAAATCTTTATTTCTCTCTTGCGTAAACAAATTCCAAACTTAAGGATGAATATCAGTATACGGCGCCTCCAAGTTCAACCAAGGCTCAGGTTTCTTCTAGCTTGTTGCTCTACCATCCTCAATGCACAGCTTTCACTCCATGGTTCATGGTGTCTGGCCCGTTTCCGGGTAATATATATCCACATTCCAGCCAGTGGGAAGAAGCAAGAGGAAGAACATGCTCACTCCCCTTAAGGAGCATTCTTGGAAGTTGCAGCCATTACAACTACACGCAACAGACCAGAACTTTGTCACGTGGCCACTTCTAAATGAAATGTCTTCATTCTAGGCTTGCTCTGTTCCAGCTGAAAGTCAGGGGTGCCAATACTATGGAAGAGGGCAGAGTTCATGTTCAGGGACAACCAGCAGTCTCCCAATAGCTTACAATCCCACCAGCTGCCTTCATTTGATAGACCCTAATCTTTCCTGGGTTTTGTCTGTTTGTTTTCTATTGAAAGGTAACAGCTTCCCTTCCACTCATGAAGTTCTGCTAATAAAGACCATGATTCCTTTTCTTTTTTTCTCCCTTCTTTCTCTAAGTAAACTCCGGTCACCTGGCCTGCTGGTTTTCACCGTGTTGGTGCGTACCTTCCTCCACAGGTGATGGCTGGTCCACCTGCCCTTCTGCAGCTGCTGGGAGTACTGCTTACCATTTCCCTGGGTTCCGTCCGGCTCATCCAAGCTGGTGCCTACTATGGCATCAAGCCGCTGCCGCCTCAAATTCCTCCTCAGATTCCACCACAAATTCCGCAATACCAGCCCCTGGGCCAGCAAGTACCTCACATGCCTTTGGGTAAAGATGGCTTTAGCATGGGCAAGGAGCTGCCCCACATGCAGTATGGCAAAGAGTATCCATATCTACCCCAATATATGAAGGAAATGCAGCCGGCACCAAGAATGGGCAAGGAAGCAGCACCCAAGAAAGGCAAAGGTAACATACTTCGGTTCTGCTGTAAGACAGCAGCTTTCCAAAACCCTAAACAATGCGCTGCGCGTGGGGAGAGCTAAATTTTAGACATTTTTCTTTTAGCATGTGTGACTGACATTCATTAACTGCCTACTGTGTTCTAAACCCTATCCTTGAAAAGTTCAGGTCTTGAAGAAAGACAAAATTATTGTATGTTGTGTTTTCTTATTTCAACAGCAACAAATGACAAAAAACATACTTAATAACAAATAAGTTTAGTCCCTTACTCATTATTTCTTTATTCAAACACACAGTAACTAATGAGCATCTCTTTTTGTGTCAGGCTCTGAGCCAAAATGCTAAGGGATATAGCAGTGGGAAAAAAAAAAAAAAAGTGATGTCAGTCTTCAGAACTAGGACAGCAATGTTATAAGAACCTGCTGTGTTAAAAAAAAAAAAATCATATGAAAGCACTTTGTAAACTAGGTGCCAGATAAATGTGTTTTTAAGACTGCTCTAATTAAGTTGTTACACATGTCAATCAATAAATCTACAGAAGGAGCCCGAAGAGTACAGACTATATACCTACCTAGAGATGATGATACCTGAAAATGTCTCCATTACTTTCTAGGCATATTCATTAGTTATTCAACACCAGCAAAATGCCTATCACTGTGAGAGACATTTTCTTTTTTAAACATTTTTTTAAGACTTTTTTCTTTTTTTTTTTTTTTTTTTTTGGCCACACCGTGTGGCTTGTGGAATCTCAGTTCCCTGACCAGGGATTGAACCCGGGCCCTTGGCAGTGAGAGCACAGTTTTAACCACTGGGCCACCAGGGAATTCCCGAAAGACATTTTCTTATAAACTCAGTTGGCTTATAAGAAATGTAGGAAACCTAGCACTTGCAGGAAAGGAATTGCAATCAGAGTAGCAATTCCCTTTGAGGCGGTGGAGGCCATTCCCAATGGTCCCTGCAAAAGCAGGAAGCTCTGCTTCTGGGGAACTACTGGATTTGGTGCTAATAGGCCTGAGTGCCTAGAGGCCAGAAAGGAGAGAAACCTAGTCATTTAACCTCTTTGAAACTACTTTTCTTCGTTTGTAAAGTAGGATTATTGAAAGAGTCTATGACATAAGGTAAGTACTAAATAAATGCTAAAGTACCATAAAAACTTTGAGTTGCTACAGTTGGTCATTCAACAAAACCTAAGGAAGAACAGAATATACTCCAGGCACGTGACAGACATTAGGGATTCCTGATGAATGTGATGTGACCCTGCCCCAGACGCTCTCTTGACATAGGAGCTACACAGTTCCTGCTTAGAAAGAGCACACCCTCATTGTACAGTAGTAATCCTATTAGCATAAAAGAAGTATTTCCAGTTTTCTTCCCTTTAGGAGCTGATATTCCACTTAGGGGATTATCTCAGTCATTTGTTTTCCTTCCTTTCTTGAATGGCCTGCCTGGATTTTGAAACTTCCTGTACTTATTCAGATGGGTACCAGATTGCAACTGATGAATTTGGAAAATATATGAGTTCTGTGGTTCTATTTTGTTCCCTGACAGTAGCTCAGTGAAAAATACAATGGTCAGGATTAAGATGCAACTAATGGTTAATTATAAGACTTTGGGACCATGAATTTCATTTCTTTATGTTATTCCTTACTCCCAGTAGCATGAGAGATCCAGAGATGTGTTTCTCTGCAAGGCATAGCATATTCAATATAATTACATGTGCTTTGTATTTCGGTAACAATTCGAGAAAGCATAACGCCTTTCACATCTATTTTCTAATCTTGTAGTGTGGGTGTATTATTCTTGCTGTACAGACAGGCAAGCAGGGATGCTGATGGCTTAAGTGACCCAGTCAAGATCTCATTTCAAGGCCAGAAAGAGAAGCTGAGCTTCCTGCTCCTAATCCCAGTTTAACTCCTTTTCCGCACTGTTTATCATCCTAAAATACCTTATTCACTACTCCTGTTTGAAAATCAAATTTGCAAGTGAGAAGTAACTTATTAATTGAAGAATTAATATTTGAGGCTTAGGAAATCCTACAGCATATTAAAGAAATTAAACACATCGATTTGACTCTAGAGGACAGATGTTTAAGATATTATTAAACCACATACAAAATAAAAATAAAATGCTTCTATTCTTCCCTGAGTCTACATGATAATGACCATCATCCTCTACATCATAGTATATTTCAGCACAAGAGGAAACATTATTTTTCCATATATTATATTTAAAATTCAAGGACATAGAAAAATAGAGTATAACATTAAATAGGGAAAAAAATAGAAAAAATAAAAATGACTCCAACATTATTTAAAATACACACACACAGGGCTTCCCTGGTGGCGCAGTGGTTGAGAATCCGCCTGCCAATGCAGGGTACACGGCTTCGTGCCCCGGTCCGGGAAGATCCCACATGCCACGGAGTGGCTAGACCCGTGAGCCATGGCCGCTGAGCCTGCGCATCCAGAACCTGTGCTCTGCAACAGGAGAGGCCACAACAGTGAGAGGCCCGCGTACCGCAAAGAAAACCCAAAAAAACCCCAAAATACACACACACACACACACACACACACACACACACACACACACAAATATATATACACACACACACACGCACACACACATATACATACATACGTACATATATATAGAACACATGAGATGGAAATACAGATAAATGTCAAGCGATTATCTCTTGAGTAGTGGGCTTATAGGCAAATTTGATTTTTCTTTGTCCTTCTTTGAACTCTTTATAGTGAATACACCATAATATCTCCAAGTTTGTACTAGGAAGAATGTTTCTTCATTACTTTTTAGCTGTTTTACTTAACTAATGCTGATAAAAGCAGCCACAGATATCAGTTCCCAAAACAGTATCTCAAATATGACAAAGAAATTATCAGCCTGATTGTCCATTAAGTACTGATAATACAGTCCTGGAACACGAGCACATTATTCCTAGTCTTTCCTCTTGATAAGTAATAGGCAAATGTGTCAGAACTAAACAATGATTGAGTGAAGGATGATCAGTATTAATCAACCTCTCTCTCTCTCTCTCCCTCTCTCTCTCTCTCTCCCCCCTCTCCCAGCAGAAATACCATTAGCCAGTTTACGGGGGGAGCAAGGTCCCCGTGGAGAGCCTGGCCCAAGAGGACCACCTGGGCCCCCTGGTTTACCAGGTCAAGGGATACCTGGAATCAAAGGAAAACCAGGGCCACAGGGATATCCAGGAATTGGAAAGCCAGGTATGCCTGGAATGCCAGGAAAGCCAGGAGCCATGGGAATGCCCGGGGCCAAAGGTGAAATTGGACCCAAAGGGGAGATCGGACCCATGGGGATCCCAGGACCGCAAGGACCTCCAGGGCCTCACGGACTTCCTGGCATTGGGAAGCCAGGTGGGCCAGGGTTACCAGGGCAACCAGGTGCCAAAGGTGAGCGAGGACCCAAAGGACCACCAGGACCTCCAGGCCTTCAGGGTCCTAAAGGAGAGAAGGGCTTCGGGATGCCAGGCCTGCCAGGCCTGAAGGGTCCTCCAGGGATGCATGGCCCTCCCGGCCCTGTCGGACTTCCAGGAGTGGGCAAACCAGGAGTGACAGGCTTCCCTGGGCCCCAGGGCCCCCTGGGAAAGCCAGGCCCTCCAGGCGAACCTGGGCCACAAGGCCCTATAGGGGTCCCAGGGTTTCAAGGACCTCCTGGGATGCCTGGAATTGGAAAACCAGGCCAGGATGGGATCCCTGGGCAGCCAGGATTTCCAGGTGGCAAAGGGGAGCAAGGACTGCCAGGACTGCCAGGACCCCCAGGCCCTCCAGGGATTGGGAAACCCGGCTTCCCAGGCCCCAAAGGCGACAGGGGCATAGGGGGTGTTCCTGGGGCTCTGGGACCAAGAGGGGAGAGAGGACCAACAGGTGCCCCTGGATTGGGGGGCCCCCCAGGAGAGCCAGGCCTTCCTGGAATCCCAGGTCCCATGGGCCCTCCAGGGGCTATCGGTTTCCCCGGACCCAAAGGAGAAGGTGGGGCTGTGGGGCCACAGGGGCCACTAGGTCCCAAGGGTGAGCCAGGGCTTCAAGGCTTCCCAGGAAAGCCAGGTTTCCTTGGTGAAGCGGGGCCCCCCGGCATGAGGGGTTTGCCAGGTCTCATAGGGCCCAAGGGGGAAGCTGGGCATAAAGGTTTGCCAGGGCTCCCTGGTGCCCCAGGGCTGCTTGGACCGAAGGGAGAGCCAGGAATCCCAGGGGAACAGGGCTTACAGGGCCCCCCAGGTATCCCAGGGATTGCAGGCCCGAGTGGCCCCATTGGACCGCCTGGAATTCCTGGCCCCAAAGGGGAACCGGGTCTCCCAGGGCCCCCTGGGTTCCCTGGAGTAGGGAAGCCCGGAGTAGCAGGACTTCATGGCGCCCCAGGGAAGCCTGGTGCCCTTGGTCCCCAAGGCCAGCCTGGCCTTCCAGGGCCCCCAGGCCCTCCAGGGCCCCCGGGACTCCCAGCTGTGATGCCCCCGACACCACCACCCCATGGAGAGTATCTACCAGATATGGGGCTGGGAATTGACGGAGTGAAAGCCCCCCACGCCTATGGGGCTAAGAAAGGCAAGAACGGAGGGCCAGCCTATGAGATGCCTGCATTTACCGCTGAGCTGACTGCGCCTTTCCCACCCGTGGGGGCCCCAGTGAAGTTTGACAAACTGCTCTATAACGGCAGACAGAACTACAACCCGCAGACGGGCATCTTCACCTGTGAGGTCCCTGGGGTCTACTACTTTGCATACCACGTTCACTGCAAGGGGGGCAACGTGTGGGTTGCTCTGTTCAAGAACAACGAGCCCATGATGTACACGTATGACGAGTACAAGAAGGGCTTCCTGGACCAGGCGTCCGGGAGCGCGGTGCTGCTGCTCCGGCCCGGAGACCGGGTGTTCCTCCAGATGCCCTCTGAACAGGCTGCAGGACTGTATGCCGGGCAGTACGTCCATTCCTCTTTTTCAGGGTATTTATTGTATCCCATGTAAGAAAGAAAAAAAGAGAGAAATTTAATAGAAGAAAAGAAAAGGATGCACCAAAAAATCCAAATGGGAAACATAATTGCTTCAAAACATTTATATAGTTGGAAAGTTATATTTAAGTGAAAGTCTGAACCATCGTGTACAAATAAAAACTAAGACGCATGTTTAGTGCTCTGCACAGCAGCTTGTGATTGAAAATGATGGGATAGATTTATGTATCAAGTACTGACACTTGTGTTGTACCCACTGGAATCGTATTAGCTGTTTATGTTATGTGCTTCCATGATAACCTGCTTATTCAGATCAAAGTATTTCAGTATGAAAGAGCACAGCTAATGAAAGTCACTTGCTCATACTGTTTACTTTAAAATATTTATAAATATGGCTTAAAGAAATGTCAATGATAACAATTACATACTGTATTTACTTGCATAATTTCCTCTGTATTTGTGCAGATACTTTGCCATGGGATGTGGGAGAGCTCTGCAGTGCTTTTCCCCAGTGAGGCGTGGACAGAGAACCAGGGTAGAGCTTTACTCCAAGGGATGTTTCTCCCCTGTCGGAGGCTGTGTCTTTTACAACAAGAGTTCTACTCAGAATTGTGTGTCTAGTGTCCCTAGAGGAACAACTGTAGTGTATTTACTCATGCCTTCTGTGTGCCTAGCACTGGATGAGACACTTCTGTGGGGCCTAAGACAGTGCCCCGTAGGGAGCTAACAAACCAGCTGGGAGACATGAGCAGGAAGTAACTCATTTATTCCTCACGGGTTCTTTTTGCTTGTTTTTTTTTTCCTGTGATTTTTTTTTCTTTCTTTCTTGTTGTCTCCATGTAATTTCCATTATGACCCAACTAATATAAACACCTGGAAGTCATAAGAAAAAAAGTAACCCTCTCCTCTCATAACTTTCCAGTTTTGTGGAATGTTCATTATAAATACCAGTTCTTAATTGTGTTTACATGCGTATAATAATCCCCCTCCTTTGCCTACACACACAAATGACTTCAACGAGGTTTCACCCACGAAGGGGATATCAGTACTTTTTAGTAGCTACTGAATTTCAAAGAAATTTCCCTGTGTAGTACACATACAAATCGGTGTGTCATCTGAAGTTCCAAAGTGAATTTCCTAAATCCAAGCCGTCCTTTGTTTGGGGAAAGAGGGGGGAGTTTCAGAATTACATAGGGAAATAAATTTTTTTGAAAAAATAATTTCTGAAGTTTTAAATTAAAAAATAGATGTATTACTTCCTGCTGTAGGTACTAAAAATGCAGGAAGCAACCTGTGGAGGGGCCACCTGGAATGTCAGAGGGCAATGACAGCCCATGCTTTTTATGTCACCCCACAAGTACAGGAGTCAATACAAATTTAAAGAGAAAAGTAAATTTTTTTCCTGGTTTTCATTTAGGTACATACTAATTGCTTTGCACATTCAAATCTGGTCTCAAAACACAGACAAAGCATTTCAAGTTGGTTATGAGTCTGCTGCTGACACTATAAGCCACTGGGGGGAATAATGTGGGGCTATGGTGGTGGAGTCTTGTATCTACTCCTCAAAGTTAAGAGTGATGAAATGAGGGGATAGGTACAGATGGGAAGACACACAAATAAATACGGTATAAACACACATGGAATTGTGTCTATGTCAAATCTGAATCATTTTAACCATCAAGAATATTCTCCTCAGCCTAATATGTCTTTTCCCTATATGGTATACAAGCACCATTTCTTCTCAATTTCTTAAAAAGAGAAATGAGTTCATTACCACGTGGTTTCTTACTCATGGCTAATTATATGACAAACTTCTCCCATCAAAAACATATCCCACCCAACCTTCATTTTCAAAGCAGACAGCATTTATGTGGCCAAATATCCTTTGGGCTGGTCTTGAGGATGCTGGTTTTGGGCCGATGGCTATGAGAGCCACATGGATCTACTGGGCTCTGTCTGCTGAAAAGCTGCATTGAAATGGCTTGGAGGCAAGTCAGATCAGCTGATTTATAAAACTGTATTTATCTGTACATGTATGGGCTTTTTATTTCCACCAAGAGAGGAAGTAGCTCTTTAGTCAAAACCAAATTTCACTTTTCAAATACCTTCCAACTTATTTATTGGTTGTTACTCAATTGCGTGTGTGTGTTCGTGTGTGTGCGCGTGCATGCGCGCATGTGTGTATTATCAGGCATATGCTTCTAACTTTTAGACAGAGGAGGAGCAAAATCTATGCCAGATACTGTATATTCTACAATGGTGCTAATCTCAGAGCTAAATGAATTACTCCATTTAATTTAAAAAGAGTTTTAAATAATTATCTATGTATCTTTGTTTCCCTTTTGAATGTTGCACATCATGTTAACACATTTAGTGTAAAAGCAGATGAAACAACCACATGTTCTAAAGTCTAGGGATAGTGCTACAATCCCTATTTAATTCAAAATTAACTAGAACTTTTCCATGTGAAATGGACCAAACTGACAATATTGTTATTTAAATACAGAGTTTTAATGCAGGATGACATCCCACAGGGGAAAAGAATGTCTGTAGTGGGTGACTATTCTCAAATATTTTACAGAATACCATGAATGGTGAACAGACTGGTAACTTTGAGTTTCCATGATAGATTTGAGACATGTCAATAGCAAATCACTTTTGTATTTAAATTTTTGTACTGATTTGAAAAAAAAGTCTTATTAAATACCTTTAAAAGTATGTTTCTCATCTTGTTCATATCACTCAGCTGACACTGTTTGAACTTCATAACTGTTTATCCCCCAACGTGTTAATTAGCTGCTGACACAGAGACCTAACATAATCCTAGCTTAACGGGGACAATTCTTTCTCTTTGACATAACAGCTGCAAGCATAAACAGACTGGGGCTCATGTGGCAGCCCCAGTCAGGGCCCCAGGTTCCTTCTATCTTGTTGCTCTTCCACCGTGAGGGCGTGGCCCGCATCTCCAGGGTCCAGGAGAGCTAACCACCACAGGCACATTCCAGTCAGTGGGAAGGAGGAAAAATCAGGAAGGGGAGAGCATGCTTCCTTCTTAAAGAACTCAACCTAGTGGTTGCTTAGATCACCCTCCCACATACCATGCTCTGAATTTAGTCACACTGGCACAACCAGCTGCAAGGGACTGTGGGAAATGGAATATTTACTACGGGCAAGCACATGTCCAGCTAAAAATCAGAGGTTCTATTAATACAGAAGAAAGGAGAACAGATATTAGGGAACAATTAGCTGCTGCATCTGTCACATCCAACCTAAAAGGATAAACTGCCACAAACCTCTTTTCTCCCACAAAAAAACTAACCTTCATGTACTCAATTCTGTTACAGTTTGCCACACCAGAGCCAAAATTTTTGAGGGGAGATAGTGATGAGTGGAGCTTCAGAGCAGAAGCAGACCTGTTTCAAGAACCTAAGGGTCTTAATAAGCATCACTGATAAGGAAAGAATTCTTTTGTGATGACTTATCAAGCTCAGAATGATCACAGCTTATCATGTCTAGACTATCATAAAGGGATTACTCAAATCATTCAACAAGCAACTATGTAGCACTTTAAACGCATCAATCTGGAAATTCAAGACCATAGCTTCCATTCGCACATAGCCCAACTAGTTCTATTTCATTCCATGGACAAAGGCTCTTCCATAACATGGACCAGTCATCTCATGTGCACACAGTGTTGGTCACAAAAGTAAATGGAAGGATAGATACAAGAGACAGAGGCAAGGAGGAATAAATGGTTGGAATTTAGAATGCTGGACAAGCAGGGCAAATCCATCATTACAATAGGTCTATAGTATCCCTTTACATTAAAACAAAACAAAAAGTAGCCCCTACTTTGCACCTGATATTACTAGGCAATGTGAGGTGCACATAAGCAATAGAAAACATGAACATTCTTTTAAAAAGTATCTTTTGTTTAGAGGACATCAAGATGTTTGTTAAACAAACTGACTTCCAGGTGATATACAAACAACGGTGGTGTGAAGCCAACTGGATGCATACGTGCTAGCAAAGTTCAGAAAGAGAAAGGCCATTCCATGCTGCTCCCTTCCTGGGAATGCCTTCTCTGACCTGTCTGCTCGATAATCCCTCCTCACCCTCAGGACACAGCACAAGCATCACCTCTCCTTCCCTTCTGCCCAGATTTAGTCACTACACTGCCTTGTACAATCTTCTGTCCCTTTACTTTTCCTGCTTTATAACTGAACTGTTTGTCTGTCTCCCCTATTGATAGAGTGTAAGCCTCTTGAGAGCAGGCACCTCACTGTTTCATCTTTGCATCCACAGCTCATCACAGAGCACTGGTCCAGCTCCAGGGTGGAGGGAAGAATGAATCTCGCAGGGTTGCTGTGGGAGCTAGTGCTAAACTCGATGTGAGGTGTGACGGAATCCAGCTCTGGGATTCCAAGATTATACAGAAGATTATATGTCCCAAGATTATTTAGAAGTCTACTGTGGGATAAAAGCTAATCTCAGGTAGTTTTTTGGAGAAGATGACTTTTAAAGAAATCATCTTTAATTTAACAGAATTTGGATGAATGGAGCATAGGGCAGTGAGTGTGTGTGTGTGTGTGTGCGTGTGCGTGTGTGTGTGTGTGTGTGTGAGAGAGAGAGACAGAGAGAGAGAGTCAGAAGGGGCGGCAGGGGTGGAGTGGGGTGGGCAGAGATAAGGGAAATGACCTGACTGGTTCAGAAGAACTACTCAAAAACTAGTAAAGGAAACATTTAATAACCAAAGAAGGATCAAGTGATGTAGGGCTTTACATATAGGGAAGATACATTTATATTTTATCTAATATGCAATAAGAAGACATTGCAGGTCCTTAAGCAGAAAAATGGTATGAACATAAGTATTTTAGAAAAGTTACTTTGATGATTCTATGGAGAATATATGATACAAGTAGCAAAACCAATGAGGAGATCAGAACAGCTTTAATCCAGGAATGGGGTGATGGGTTGATGGTTCAGGGAGCCTAACCAAGTCTAAAGAGTGAGAGTCACATGTCAGGTCAGGTGTTAGGGTTTAAGGACTGCATAACAATGGAGCTATCTCAAGGGCTAGGAAACGGAATGAAGAAGAACTGAAAACTGAAGAGACAGTTGAAAGACAGAACTGGAGACAATCCCAGGATGGCCTTATGAGGGAGAAGGAAGCTTGACTTGAAGGTGGTTTCCTCACTGATACGCTTGGAAAACAGGGACGGTGCCACTGATAGAAATAGGCAGTCCTCCAGTGGAGCCTGCTCCAGGCAGGGAAAGAAGAGACGCTTGGTTTATACATAGACTTGTGGGATCTGCCTGTGCGCCGGACGCGCATTTGCTAGGCAGATGAGGGTAAAGCCATGAGCCTGGAGAGAGACCTGGTGGCCTATTGTAATAAGAAGGAGAGAAAAGACACTCAATATCAGTGGCACCATTTGCAGACAAAAATGATTAGACTGCATTAAAATCTCCTCCCTTACTTGCTGCAGGAATTTATTTAACAGATCCTTTCATCACAGATATAGCAAAGGGAAATGGCATCCCAATCCACATGGAATTACAATGAACTCCAAATACGCAGAACCAATAAAAAGTGTAAATCAATCATGTTTTCCTATATTTCAAAAAAGTTTTTCTCCTTAACGGTCCTTGTGACTCTAAAATGAAAATATCATGCTCATTCCATATCATGAAAAAGAAAAATATCTATGGAGTAGCCTTAGGGTTATCTTTCTTCTAGCAAAGAGTTACACAGAATTTCTGATGCTTTCATTTTCAAAACCAATGTTTGAATCAGGATCAACCTTATGCTCAAATAAGTTATTCTTTATGATGTCAAATAGCTGTTAATGATTTTTATTATTAGAAAAATATTTTTTGCTAATTCCTGGAGATAAGTGCATTGGAATTTCAATTTAAAAAGTGGGGCACACCATCCCATTTTAACAAATTATTCAGAAGTTTCTCATGTGTGTTACTGAAACACAGAACCATCTAAGTGAATTTTCCTTTGAGGCATCCAGAACCTTTCCAGAGGTTTTTTCCTTTGCTATCTTAATGCAAGTAAAAATAGATTTTTATTAGATTCAAAATCACTTCTAAATTAAAGTTTATGATTCCTGTGGAGACCTACAATTCACATGCTTTGTTAAAACCACCAAGACCTAAAAATTAATTTTATAATGAGCATGGCCAAGTCAGTTCTCATCTAGCAAGTGAGTGGCTGGCAGCAACATTCACATCTGCTCTTCATTTGTGGGTGACAGACACAATGGGGAAAGCTGATGGAATGCTTCCCAGGTTCCAACTGCCTACTTGTAAGAGCTGCCTTTCCTCACCAAGGCCAATGCTGTCCTTGTCATTTGTTCTGCCAAACCAGTCACCAATATAGAACATGTTAGGAGAGGGCTCTGAGGCCAGGCTCAGAGAACCAATCTCAGCTCCTCTATTTAACAGCTGTGATATCTTGAGTCAATTATTTAACGTCTCTAAACTTCAGCTTTTGCACCTGTAAAACAGTAGGTGATAATAGTAACTATCTTCTACATTTGGGTGGGTGGGTGAAGTTGTAGAGTGTGCTATGGAGGGGCAACAACTGCTACTATTTACTGAGTGACAACCATGTACCAAAATGCTTTAACTGTTTTTATGTATTAACTTAGTTACTCCTTATAATGACTCTTATTATTAGCTCCATATTACAGCTGAGGCAAAGTAACTTGTCCAAGATCTAATAATGACAATGCCAAGATTTTAACCCACACACCTGGCTCCCTAGTCCACACTCTGAGCTATTACACCATACTGCCTAAAGGCAGGAGATAAAAGTTCTCGGCTGCCTGAGAAGCAAACAACTGCCAGTGAAGGTTTAGAATATTAGCTTGCCTCAAAAGAGAGAGAGATGACCTCAGTTATTTCTTAATTACTGTCCTTACCAGAGACAAGGAAACAGCCAGCTATCAAAAGACTATATACTGACAGATGTCATGATGACATCCTTACCCCTTAGGAGATATGAAGGCAGTTGGCTTTAAAAACTGAAGGGACCACCTCACACCTATTAGGATGGCTACTATGAAACAACACAGATCAGTACAATACAAAACATAACAAGTGTTGGTGAGGATATGGAGAAATTGGAACCCTTGTGCACTGCTGGTGGGAAAGTAAAATTGGGCAGCAGCTATGGAAAACGGTATGGAGGCTCCTCGAAAAATGAAAAATAAAATTACAGGTGTTTCTTCTTCTAAATGACCTTTAGAGCTCATACGTATTCAAGATTTGAACTTTTTTTTAAAGTAAGTTTTACTTTAGCCACCTGACCTCACCAGGCCCTGTGGGGAGAAAGATGGAAAATTCACTGCAACTCTAGGCAGGGTACCCCGCGGCCCATAGGAGACGGGAAGTAAGCATGGCTTCTAAGACTTGCAGGTTCCCAAGGAACAAGTTCCCCCTCTTGTGGCCAGAGGAGAAACAACAGCTTCACAAGCAGGTTTTTTTATTACATGAGAAAAGCGGGTCAGGAATTCACTTCTGAGGATAGAGCGTGTATGGTTTGTCTCTGCTCCACGACGTCTAGGGCTACAACTGGAGGGGAATCAACACCTGGGGCCTGTAATCATCTGGAAGCATCTTCATTTATGGGTCTGCCTGTTGATGCTGGCTGTCAGCAGGGACCTCAGCTGAGCTGTGGGCCAGTATACCTACATATGTCCTTTTCACGTGGTTCCTCTGTGTGGCCTACCTTGGGCTTTCTCACTGTATCACACCTGGATTCCAAGGGAGCATCCCAAGGGAGCAAGGTGGAAATGCACAGAATTTTGAAGATTGTGCCTCAGAGGTCACAGAATATCCTTCCTACCATATTCTATCAGCGGAGGTGACAAATGCTTGCCCAGATTCACAGAGAGGGAAGCAGACCCCACCACAAAACAGAAGGAGTGTCAAGGTCACATTGTAAGAAGAGTATGTGGGATGGGAGACATTTGTGGCCATCTCTGAAAAACACAACCTGCAATATGTCTACCTGGATATTCAGGGTCTCATCCATAGTGCATACTCACTAGCGGACCTGGACATGGGACACGAAGATCCACACACTTTTGCTCACTCCCTAGTTCCCTGCAAATGCTTCTTCCCAGATCTCTTTGCTATTGAACTCTAAATATTATATCTTCCAGGCCCTTGACCCACTCAACCACACAATTCACTGTTGCTCAAGACTGTATTTATCCTTAGCTCAGACTATTTCTCTCTCCATTCAAAGGAGATAATTAAATGTACATCTTGAAGCTCTGCCCACGAGAAGGATTCTCCTCACACTGTCCTCTAGGGCCCCTCCCTGAGTGGGACTGTAGTGCAGTAGCAGTCCATTTTCAGCTCTACTAACATATCAAGCCTGAACCAGTCATGAATATTTCCTCTAACATCATCAGCTGGTCACAGGGAACACCTCATGAAGCCATAGGTGTGAGTGAGGAATACAAGACAAGATCTTTACCACCTGTTCATGTAAATTACTTACGACTTCTGGACCTGCTTAGATGTGATCCCATATATATCATTTCTATTTTTCAGTGGGTTGCTGCTGTGGGCACCCAACCTTACAAAAAATCCAGGTCTAAAAGGGCAGCTCTGATAATATAATCATTTGCTGCTCCATCGTCAAATGCTCAGTTTCTGCTAGAACTTAGTATCATGCCAGTAGCTGCTTTTTGAATGGTTCGGCTACTGAAGGTATAGCTTTACTCTAAAACCCTAGGAATTTCTGAAGGTCATGGTGAACAATAATAAGCAACAAAAAGACTTGGGTCAAAGGAAATTTTTGAAGTCTTCTCAAAGTACAATTTCTGGCCTGACACTTTTCAAGAAGCAATCTCGTCACCACACCCTTTGCCCTGGGTTTATTAAAGAGTCATTTCAAAAAGATAGATAGATAGATAGATAGATAGATAAATAAATAAATAAATCCCTATGAGTTTGTGCTGTGATTCTCCTTTCGGGTCCTGCCAGACTCCACACAGCATCATCAACTCTCACCTAGCACCCTGGAATCTGCCACATCATTATGAACTAAGGGGAAGAGCAGCTTGTGTCACAGCCTGGACCCACTGCCAAGGCTTCTCTTCTTTTGACCCTACTCAAAACTGGCAGCCTTTTGACTCAACTGATAAGTGAGTTAGAGCAGTATTTCTAAGTGTGCCATAGGCTAGCTGTAAAATCTAAACAGATGCACCAAATACTGTTCTCTATTTCTTGCATAGGTAGTAGGTGGTAGGAGATGAAAGATGCAATAACTTTTCCTTTCCCTTGAAGGGGATACCAGGCATGCCGCATATATCCAGACTTCTAAAAACGTGATCAATGTTGCAGGGCCCTGAATATTTATGATTTATCTCTTACACTTTGGCATGTATGTGTTTTCCTAGGGCATCCACAGTACTGGCCATTTCCTGCTCCCCAGATCCAATTAATACTATATCACCAATAAAATGGATTAAAGTGATGTTTTGAGGAAGAGTTCAAATAATCATAATCCTTATGAACTGTATTATGACAAAGATCAGGAGAGTTAACCAGCCTTGAGAGTGTTCATAGGAAAATATTCACAACTTTGAGTGAATATGAACTCAATTTTCCCCAAGTGAATGCAAACTGCTTTTGATATTTTTTCCTGATAGGAATCAAATACAACACATTTGCCAAAGCAAGTGCTAGAGGCTGTGTTGATTGGTTCAACCAAAGATATAACACCTGGTACATCCTCTATGCTTGAAGATACCATGTGATTAAATTTATAGCAATCCACCATCATTTGCCATGGTCCATCTGGCTTTGGAGGACCATACTAGTAAACCAAACCCCCTGCAGCCTTTAAGTCTTTTAGGTTGGCATTAATCTCTGCAACTTCACTAGAATGAGATAGTGCTTCTAACTTACTCTTTCAAAGGACTGGGGAAAGGGAAGGCACTTTCAGGGGCTTCCACATGACCCTTCCTACCCTAACGGTTCTTACTTTATTGGTCAGAGGATCAATGTGATGGTCCTACCAGGTGCTAAGTACATCCATCTCAATTATGCACTCAGCAACTGGAGATATGACCATAAGTTGATGAACCCATTGAAGCCACCATGAAACAGATTTAGGCCAGGACTCTGTCACCTGGCCCCTGTATGCCCCACTCTAATGGGGGTTATGGTGGCAGTATGGATTCCCCGTGTCAATGTAGTTACCCTGTATCCAACAGCCCTTGAAAGAGCTGGGTATTTCCCATTTCTCCAGTGGACAATTACTCTGAAAAATGGCCATAGTTTCCTCTGGAAAAGGTATGAGTACATATTGTATATACTGGTTGTGTTGCAGAGAACTTCCTCAGGGGGATCCAGATTCCCTTTAATCAATGGATTCTTGAGTTTGGCTCATATCTGGAAACATGTCCAAAGATGATGCTTTTCCATTTTGGCAGTTAAAAATCTGCCTTCTGCTTACCAGCTCTTGATTTTGTTGTTGTTGCTATATAAGTCAATCAATACCCTCATTAGCTTTCTATTTTGCCCCTAGGAACTCATGGTCTGTGGAACACCACAGATCCCCTACATTTCAAGGATCCCTGACCACTGATTAAACTCACTTTGCTTCTGATGGTTCAGTGCTGCCAAGTGCTTTCACTATTCTAGAATTCTATCATACTCATGGACACTCGGGCATCTCCTACTGTCACCTCTGGCCTACACAGGACAGTCACCATTGAGTCTCGCAACTAAGTCAGTGCCCACACACTACTGTAATCTTATGGTGAAAGAACTGTCCTCTGGGCCCTCCCAGGGAAGAGAGTCAGCTGGTAGGTTCTCTGATCTCACATAATAAATCCATTCTAAAGTCTGCCGCTGAGTCTCCTGACCCTTTCCTTAATAATCTGCCAAGGCAGTCCCGATGTCTCCATCTCATTTACTATAGGTTACCATTGTGTCTCAGCTTTAAGATGCCATCCCCACAGGATGTTAGGACTTCAAAGGACATTAAATCACTGGCCACTGGGGAGTGTCTCCATATCAATAACTTCTCTCCTACCCAGCTTTACACACTGCTGGTCCAATACTCTCAAGATCCATTACCTTAAGAAATTCGTGGTTCCTGTTGAGATATATATATACACACACACATACACACACATACATATATATGTGTGTGTATATATATATATATATATATACCTGTAGTCTTCCTTGTAAATAAATAATTTTCTCCTATAATAGGGGCTGTACTTTCTACTCTGTCTATGCTGAGAACTAACTCTAGTTATTGGTGAAGAAGCAATGAGAGGAGGTGAGGGCTCAAACATCATCTTGTGAGGCAACTGACGCAACTGACTACAGGGAGGCCTTGAATGGTCTCCAGGTAATAAGAGGCTAATTTCCTCCAGCAAGGGAGAAAGGGTCAGTTCTGTCAGCCCAGAAGGCTCAAGAATCTGGAAGTTCAGGAACCTCAAGGACATCTACCCAAATGTCTCCATCTCAGTCTCAGAGTCCCTCTCCTTCCCTTTGAGGACTTGACTTGACCATAGGTAACATATTGGTCTGTGCAGTCAATCTCTTTGTAGCTCTGCTACCCTTTTGATCAAATTCTGACCTGAATTTATAGCACAGTATGGTCTCTGGTTGCAGAAGGGCCTCTTCTAAGCACTGCTAGGAAGGACTTCTGGTTTTCTCAGCATACTCGGAATTGATAATAACAACCAGCCAACTCCACAATCTTTAAAATTACAATTGCCCCATATCTTTCAAGTGTTAAAGCTATTGCACAAGCCAGCATTTCCCCTTCCACCTGTACGTCATTCTAATCTACCACAGGTGATTGTGTTTTAGTTATTGTGATGCTACAGTACACCAGAAGTTTTTACCATTCTTCTTACCACTACCAATTATGTCCTTGTTACCATCAGATCAGTGAGTAAATTGATTCCCAAGTTTTGTCTTGAGGGTCTGCTTCCTAGGGTATTTCCAGTACCAACTGTCTTAATTTAGGTTGCTTCTAAAACAGACCTTGAGACTAGGACTTGGGTGCAGGTATATTATTTGGGAGGTGATCTCAGGAAGCACAAGTGAGAGACTGGGGAAAGGAGACATGAAAAACAGAAAAGGCAATAAAGTGTCCATCTGGGGACCCTTTAAAAACTGTGCGAAACATATTTCAAAATTGTGCCACCAAAGGACAGAGAATCTGGAGCATTATCTACTAACACCTGTTCCCTTTTGGTTGAGGGTTGCCCTTGGGAGCATTAACTGCATTGATTCTTGGGCTGAGCAAGCTCCCATGGTGCCAGAGAAGCAGATGGTAGGGATGCTCAGGGAGGGAAGTTGTCAGCGTGATGGAAATAGTCTACCACAGCTACAAAGAAGCTCAGATATGGGCCAAGGGAAAATGGAGCAGGGCATCAATAGTACTGCTTCAGAGTCATAATGGAAGAAGAGGACAGAATGATTAAAAGGGCATTGTCTCTGCCCCCTGGTTCCTGACACAGAACTTCTAAATTCCTTGGAATTTCCTGAGTCGTAGGAGTCTTTTTTTCTAATAAGGTGTCACTTGGTGGGCTCCTGGACAGGGGCCTGGTCACCAGAAACACCAAGCCATGATTAAAAGCTTGGAACTTTCAGCCCACTCCCCATCCTCCGAGAAGGGCAGAGGGGCTGGAGACAGATAATGATGAATCATGCCTACATAATGAAGCCTCCATAAAAATTCCAAAAGTATAGGGTTCAGAGAGCTTCCAGCTTGGTGAACAGATCCATATGCCAGGAATGCCACACTCCAACTCCACGGAAACAGAAGTTCCTGTGATTGGGACCCTTCTGTACCTTACTCTATGCATCTCTTCATCTTGCTGTTCATCTGTATTCTTTATATAATAAACTAGTAAATATAAGTATTTCTCTGAGTTCTATAAACTATTCTAGTAAATCACTGAACCCAAGGAGGGGGTCCATGAGGACCTCGGATTTATAGCTGGTAGGTCAGAAGCATAGGTGACAACTGGGGACTTGTGACTGGCATCTGAGGTGGTTGGAATCCAGGGCCAATAGGAAGACTGATCCTGGGATAAGATCAGGACAGTGGGAAAGTGAACTCACATGGGAAAGCAGTAAGACTGTCTGGCAGCTTTGAATGTCATTTGAGATAAAGGGTCATAATTTGGAACTCTTAATGAGTTCTTAATGAATAGCACTTAACTTTAATGAAAATTTCTCTTTTGTGTAAGTGGATCTTTTCTCTTATATTTTAAATTATACAAATAACGTGTTATTTGATACCACAAAAATATATGTAACATACCTATAAGTTATAAAGCATAATACTTAAATGCACATCCACTCTACCTGAATTAGAACTTTGCAAATAATTTACATTTACCTTTGTTCTTCCTAATCCCATCTCCCTGACCACTCCCCTCCCCCACCAATCCATATCCTTTTTTTTTTTTTGCCTCACCACACTGTGAGGTTTGTGAGACACTAGTTCACCGACCAGGGTTGAACCTGTGCCCTCAGCAGTGAGACCATGCAGACCTAATCACTGGACCACCAGGGAATTCCCCCACCCTGAATTTCGTGCTTACCAGTCTCTTACCTTAAAATCACATATGAATTTTTTTGCCTGAAATTTTTTTAGTTTTCTTTGTATCTGAACTTTACAAAATGGTATCTGAGACTTGGCTTTTTTTAATTAACCGTTATATTCCCAAAGTATATCCGTTTTATGTATGTTCATTCATTTACTCTGCTTAATTGTGTGGTTATATTGTAATTTAGTTACCCATTTTCCTATATAAAACATTTGGGTTGGGCTTCCCTGGTGGCGCAGTGGTTGAGAATCCGCCTGCCGATGCAGGGGACACGGGTTCGTGCCCCAGGCTGGGAAGATCCCACATGCCGTGAAGCGGCGGGGCCCGTGAGCCATGGCCGCTGAGCCTGCGCGTCCGGAGCCTGTGCTCGGCAACGGGAGAGGCCACAACAGTGAGAGGCCCGCGTACCGCAAAAAAAAAAAAAAAAAAAAAAAAAAAAAATTTGGGT
>NC_041214.2:113278657-113367919 GCF_002837175.3 Physeter macrocephalus | reverse complement strand
GATCCCACATGCCGTGAAGCGGCCATGGCTCACGGGCCTAGCCGCTCTGCCGCATGTGGGATCTTCCCGGACTGGGGCACGAACTCGTGTCCCCTGCATCGGCAGGAGGACTCTCAACCACTGTGCCACCAGGGAAGCCCTGTTTCCACATTTTTGCTATTATTAACAGTGCTGCTGTGAATATTCTTTTATAATTTTCTGATACACATATGCAAGAGTTTCCCAAATGTATATAGTTAGGAGTGGAAATTGCTGGAACATAAGGTGTGTTATGTTGACCTTTACAAGATTTTGCCATATTGCTTTTCTAAGTGGTTATACCAATTTACACTCACAGCAATAATGTTTAAGAGTCCCACTGACACACATATTCTCCAGAATTTGGTACTGCCAGACTTCTTAATTTTGTCAATTTACTGAATGAAAAACAGTATCTCATTGTAGTCTTTTTTGTATTTCTCAGATTAATAATGAGACAAAACATCTTTTCATATGCTTATTGGTCATGGCACTTCCTCCTCCACATTGGTATTTCTTTTCTTTTTTTTTTTTTTTTTTTTGCGGTACGCGGGCATCTCACTGTTGTGGCCTCTCCTGTTGGCGGAGCACAGGCTCCGGACGCGCAGGCTCAGCGGCCATGGCTCACGGGCCCAGCCGCTCCACGGCATGTGGGATCCTCCCAGACCGGGGCACGAACCCGTGTCCCCTGCATCGGCAGGCGGACTCTCAACCACTGTGCCACCAGGGAAGCCCCACATTGGTATTGCTTATCTAACTTTTCAGTCAACCACCATAATTTCTGCCATCTACATTTCCTCATGAAAGACACATTACTTTCGATGATTACAGATTATTTTACATTTGGCATATTTATATAGCTAATATCTTCCCTTTTAGGGCGTTTAGGACATACTGATAAAGTCTAATCAGTAATGCATTTATAAGCCACCTATAAGTTGGGTGGGTTTTGGATAATTTTCACATTTGGCTAATCCTATCCTCATCAGATTAAGAGTCCCCGTTGTTTCTGAGAATGTACCCTCGTCATTAGTTTAGACCATCCTTACAAGTTGTAGCTCCTCTACTTGAGCTGGTGAAATCTGGAAGGCGGGATCGTATCCTACTCATCTTTAAACCAGTATTCCAATTACAGTGACAGGCACATCACGTGTATTTAATGCATTTTCGTATGATTTTCACCTCATGACTCTCCTGAAAAGTATCGTCCACACTTAGTTTACAGCTGGCCCCAGCCCTCGGCGCCCAGCGGGTTTTCCCTGCCCATCTCTGCCACTTGTGGGAGTGAGACAAGCACCGTAGGTCTCTTACCTATACTTGGGCAGCAACGGGCTCCCTTCTTCTTCCCTTGTTTCACAAAACCGGGTGGGCGGGGGGGGGGAGGCGCAGTCGAAGAGAGTGCGGGAAGTCGACTATAAACTCTCCGTACTTCTCGGGTCTGTCCGTTGGCAAGCCCTTCTGGACCAGTCAACATTTGCTTTCCTCATATCGTATAAAAAGAGCAGTACCCTCATCTACAAGAAACGTCCAAAATTCATGGTCAAGACTTGTGCACGTTTTTTTTTGTTTGTTTGCTTTTTTCCGGTATGCGGGCCTCTCACTGCTGTGGCCTCTCCCGTTGCGGAGCACAGGCTCCAGACGCGCAGGCTCAGCGGCCATGGCTCACGGGCCCAGCCGCTCTGCGGCATGTGGGATCTTCCCGGACCGGGGCACGAACCCGTGTCCCCTGCATCGGCAGGCGGACTCTCAACCACTGCGCCACCAAGGAAGCCCTGTGCACATTTTTTTTAAAGGGCAAATTGTCAAAACACACCGACGCCCAATCACTAACACACAGGCGAAAACACACCCACGTGCGATGGTCTTCTCCCGCGACTCAAGGCCTTTGAAACTGAACAGAGGAAAACTGTCTTAGCATTCCGTCTCCCACTTTCGACAATATCTATTCGGCAAAAATAAAACCTAAACAAAAAGTTTTAAAGGCAACACTTAAAAAAATGATACACTCTTTCTGCTTACGTGTCTTCCTTTCTTTCGGCTTTTGTGGGGGTTTACTTTAAGTCTCCAGACTGATCCTGCCCATCCGCACTGGTGTAGAAACTGCGAACAGGTGGACGCAGCTGCCGGGAAGGCGGGGCGGAGGCCATGACGTCATCGCCGCGGGGCGGAGGCGACAGTGTCTGAGGAGAGGCTGAGCGTGCTGCGACGCCGGCATCCCGGCTCTGAAGCAGCGCGAGTCCCGGCCAGCGCCCGCTCCTCCCTGGTGGTCTGGCCACGTCGAGTCCCGCGTGGAGATGGCAGACGATCTTGGAGACGAGTGGTGGGAGACCCAGCCGGCAGGAGCATCCAGCAGCCCAGGTACCCACTCTGCCCGCGCTCCTGCGGGGCCTCCCCCACCCCCCAGCCTTCCGTGAGCCTCAGCCCGGGCCGGCGCTGCCTCTGGCGGTCGCCGCGCTCTGCCCCGCAGTGGTGCACACCGCCGTGGGGTGCACGCGAGCGTCGCGGAGCAAGTGAAACAAGAGATATACTAACACGTGAAACAGACAAGTGTGACAGTAACTCATACCTGCCCTCTAGTCAGAAAGGACCCTTTTCCAAGCTGTTTTTTGTTTGTCCTTATTTTTTAACTGATAAGACAGTTTTCGCGGAGACAGGGAGTTTGGGCTTAGCGGTTAAGGGTTAACTCCTGGGTTAGGTTCAGACTGCTTCTGTTCAAATCGCGACTCCAGCCTTTTAATACTGTTTAGCCTCCTTTTCCTCACTGTAAAATAATCGTAATAATGCCAATTTCATAAGATTGTCGTGAAGATAATACAAATGATGCACTTTAGCATAGTGCTTGGTATATAATATGTGAGCAGTAAATAAAAGCTTTAGTTTTTCTTGCTATCGTTAGCAGCAGCAGCATTCATATCATCATCATATCGTTTGGACTTTTAGAGCCTGAAGGAGACTTGGAGATCCGCTTGGACTCACCCATTTGACAGATGAGGAACATGAAACCTAAAGATATCAAATAACATGACAAGTTCACATAGCTAGTTGGTGTCAGAAACGAGAGGAGAATTCAGTTAACACAGTTCAGACAATGTTTATTATGGTACGTGTACCTGCTGTCAATGCAGTGAGTATTTTATCCTTGAGTAGATAGTGTTAAATAACTCCTCACCACAGGCTGGCCTTGAACTTTTCAAGTCTCATGGCTTAATATACAATTGGTTTTTTAAAATCATTCTTCAGAGTCTGCCTCTCTTCTTTCTAGATTCTAAGATTTTTTTACGGTAAAACCAAAGCCTGATTCATGTCTGTAGAGTCCACAGGACCCTGCACATGATTGACAGTTGATACATATTTACTGCAATCATTAATATTGAAATGTGAGTTGAGAAATAGCCATTGAAAACAACGAACATTGTTTCAATGCTCTGCTACAACATTGTTTCCAGAAGGGCAGGCTTCAGATACAACAGAGCAGATGGCATTTTTCAAAAGGTTGCCAGTATAATACTTCATTGATTAAACTTCCTGACTCTTTTGAGGCTTTGTTTTTAGCAAATGTATGCTTGTGCTTGAAGGCACAAATACCTTTTTTTGCAGGCTGTGGTATATTTCACGTTTCCTTTAATAGGCCCTGCCTCCATAACTGAGGTGTTAAAAAACGATATTTTATGGTATGATTCAAGGATAAACGCCAATTAAGAAACAGTCAAAATTTTTTGGAGTGGTGAAGGGGATCTTAATTCTTGGTTCTGTCCTGTTTCTTGCCGTCACCAGCTATGTGTCTCTCAAGTTAGTCACCCTTTGGAAACAAAGAAATGAACATGTATTGAGTACTATGTGCCAGATGTTTTCATAAATATGAATTCATTTAATCTTCATAACATTCTTAAAGGGTAAGCGTTTTAATTTAATCTTCATAACATGCCTAAAAGGTAAGCGTGACCTTCATATTTAAATGAGAAGCAGAAAAGTTAATTGTTCTTAGGAACACACAGCAAGGGAGAGATCTGGGAAGACGTTAGTCAAGAGCACCTGACTTTCAAAGTCACACTTTTCCCACTATTACTGTGTGTCTTCTCTGGTCCTCAGTGTCATAGTCTGTGAAGTGAGGGGTCCTTAGAGATCATCTTTTTAAGGGTTTTACCAACCAAGAGTTTTAAACATTGAATCTAGTTAGAACTGTAAAGTGCTACAGCCTCTTTCATCTAAGTTGCCAGGATTCCCATCAAGATATGTTGGAGTCCCTAGGATCACCCCACTTCTTAGGTTCCTTCTAGCTGTAACATTGAGCTTTGAAAATTGCTAACATTAAATTTATCAAGGGCCTTTGCTTTGTTAACTGCTTTGAAGATAGGTGAGTGTATAAGCTTCCTTGAGATCTGCTTGATTGATTATTTACCAGTGATTTTTTTAAATAATCTAAATAATGTTTCTAATTCAGAAGAAATCACAGCTGCACCAATTCAGGTTTTCTGATCCTACCTATATTAATAGAGAAAGATCAGCCTAAAATATGTGAATTATATATTATTTTGAAAGTCAGAGGAGAAATAGTGCCTTAAGTCAGAGAAAGGAAAGATAGTTGTAGTAATGCCTTTACTCCTGTCGTGTGTTACGCTACTTGCCTATAAAAGTAAACATCTTTCCTTATCACCTGTTTGCAGTTCGTGCTTATGGTGGCGAGGTGATGGAGCATTTAGTCATTTATTCAGCAGTCTACATCTAGCTACAACAAAGGCTTTAACATCTGTGGTTATGAATGAATTCTTGTGCACGTTTTCTAAGAGCAAACTGTACAAACACACGGATGCCCAAACACGGACACACACTGTGTATGATATTTATCCAGCTATCTGTCTATTGTCAAGGAATTGAACTATGTTTTTGCGGTTTTCATGACTTCTTAGATGAGGTATGTAACTCAGAGACCCTTAATAAAGCTCTCGATCTACATATGACCCTTTTTGCATACATCTATGGCTTTTCAAAACCTGTCGTTTTTCTACAGGCATTCCTTATTTTATTGTGCTTCGCAGATACTGCATTTTTTTTAAACAATAGAAGGTTTGTTGTGACCCTGCATTGGTTAGCATTTTTTAGCAATAAATTATTTTTTAAGTAAGGTATGTACTCTTTTTATAGGTAATGCTATTGCACAATTAATAGAGTACAGTACAGTGAAACATAACTTTTGTATGCACTGGGAAACCAAAAAATTAATGACTTGCTTTATTGTGATACTCACTTTATTGTGTCTGGAACCAAACCTAAGTATCTCCGAGGTATGCCTGTATTAGAATCCTGCATTGTACTGGAGCCCAACATGGTACCTGGCACTTAGTTGGTGTTTGGTAGATATTAACTGAATGAGTGAATGCATTTTACAGGACTTTTGGTGATAGTATACACAGGTAGATACATAATTTCTCATCCAGTCTAGACACTTTTGAGAGCGGAAGGCCGTGCTCTTAGAATTTTGCTGGGGCAGTCCACTTGAGATGTCTGGTCACCCTGTTGGTGTCATCATTGGTGGTGATTGGAGTCATGGCCCAGGGTAAGACAACTGAAAATTGCCTCTGCTGAGGTGTGTACAGCACAGTATGCCTCAGGCAACAGAGCCTAGGAATCATCTAATGATATCTAATATTTCGTTTCACTTCATTTCACTTATTTCCTTATTCCCTGCCTACCTTAAGAAATTATTTGATAATAATATATAATACTGCATGTATGGTAGTAAACAATACATGCAGTAGAATCATAATTGCAAAACATTAGTGCCAATGCACCAGGTGCAATGTCTGAGATTTCATGTAGTTGACCAAACTGGGCACTTTCTCAGTGTGAAGCTGAATGTTTATTTACGTCATGGTTTTCATGACTTATGGAGCAGAGCCGAGAGTTTCTGCTCTTGGAAGTGGTCAGTTGGTCATTCACTTACTAAAGAGATCACCAATTGTTTTCCCTTTTTATTCCAGTAATATGCCTATTAAATTACCAAATCAAGTGTCCAGTAGGCAGCTGGGTATACGAGTCTGGAGCTCCAGGGTTGGAGCTGGAGATAACGAATTTAGGAATTACCGGCACATATATAACTTACTTTTTTAATATATAAATTTATTTATTTTATTTATTTATTTTTGGCTGCGTTGGGTCTTCGTTGCTGCACATGGGCTTTCTCTAGTTGCGGTGAGTAGGGGCTACTCTTCATTGCGGTGCGCAGGCTTCTCATTGTGGTGGCTTCTCTTGCTGCGGAGCACGGGCTCCAGGCGCGCGGGCTTCAGTAGTTGTGGCTTGCGGGCTTTAGAGCGCGGGCTCTAGAGCACGGGCTCTAGAGCACGGGCTCAGTAGTTGCGACGCACGGGCTTAGTTGCTCCGCGGCATGTGGGATCTTCCCGTGTACCCTGCATTGGCAGGCGGATTCTTAAACACTGTGCCACCAGGGAAGTCCCTATAGCTTACTTTTAAAGAGGATGTTTTTAGCAATCTGCAAAACTCTTCGCCTCCACTTCTTTTGAGGAGGGTTTTTCATATGCTCCCCTAGCTTATTCTGAATCTTTGATGCCATCTCTTACCAAGCATCTAACTAGAAAACTGAAGTGTGAAGACACTTCTGTGTGCAGTGCCTGGAAATTGCAGGTAACAATACTAATTTGCATTTGTTAAGTGGTCACTCTGTGCCAGATACTTTTTTGATTGCTTTACATGTACTGGTTCATTTAATCTTTATAAGTATACCATGATGTAGGTACAGTTATCTCTATTTTTTAGATGAGTAAATTGAGGCACTAAGTAGTTTAGTGATTTGCCCAGTGTTATTCAGTTGGTAAGTAGAGAGGCTGAGATTCATAGACAGGCAGTCAGAAACCAGTCTGTGTACTTAAATTTCTCAAAGTTAATTATTCTAATTATCAATGATAAGAATCTCACCTCTAAAATAATAATCCTTTGTCAGTTTAAAGAGGCTCATAGTTTATAAACCTTTTGTTTAGATACATCATTGTTATCAAATTGTCTATTAACTCTTAGTCTCCCAAAGTGTACTCTTCTAAAGAACGCTGATTACTCTGAGATACAAATAAGCAGGTTGTACCATTGGACTTTGAGAACAATCTCTTCCCAGGAACTCATACTTGGTCCTAGAGCTCAAGGCTCACATACCTAGCTGTCTTCTTGATGTCTATACTTATTTGATGAGAATGTCAAATGTAAATGAGGCCCAACTCCTGAATTTTTCCCCAAATCTCCTTTTTCTCCAGACTTCCCTATCTCAGTAAATTAAATCACCAACTGCTCAATTTCACAAAGGCCTAGGCATATTCTGATTTATTCATTTATTTACTTCCTTCACCCTTTATATCTGATCTATCAAGTCTTGTCTCTGCCTCCAAAACATATCCTGAATCGTTTTTCCTTTTTTTTTTTCTTGTTTGTTTGTTTGTTTGTTTACGCCATCAGAGTACATGCTGCCATCCTCACTTGCCTAAACCTCTGCGGTAAACTTCTAACAGGGCTCCCAATTTCCATCTTGTCCCTCTGTGCTTCAGTCAGCAGACAAATTGATCGATCAGATCACATTCCTGCTTAAACCTGTCACTGGCTTCCCTCCAACACACAGAATAAAACCTAGATTGCTTACCATGGTTGGTATCTGCTGGAACTTACTGACTACCCTCTAGTTTATGCTGTCCCAGCCACACCAGCCTTCACTGGGTGCCTCAACAGGCCAAGCTCATTCTGTCTTAGCCCTTTGCAATAGCTGTTCCTTTTCCTTTCTGGGCTGTCCTTCTGAATTTTGAATGGTTGGCCTTTTCTTGACATTAAGACCTAAGTTCAAACACACCTAAATTCCTGTTCAGCAAGTGTAGAGTAGCTGTCTACTTACATTATCATGTTGCAGTAATTCTCATCAGAGCACTTATCAACAACTATTATTTTCCTTATTAAATTATTACAGTCTCCCCACACTAGTATGTAAGCACCATGTGAGCAGAGATTTGTTTATCTTGTTCTTTGCTGTATCCTCAGGGCCTATAGTAGTATCTGGGTACTTAGAAGGCACTCATTAAGGATTTGTTCATTAAGTAATTAATTGTTAATATTTCACAGCCACATCTTGGAGACTTTAACATAGGACTTCTGCGTCTAAAGAAACTTGGTCCACTGGAAGAGTTGTCAAAATCCTGCTTAGGCTTTTGACGGACTTGGCAGATGTTGCTTTTCTCTTTCTAAAAATACATTAGAAGTCTGTGTTTTATAACTGTGTCTGTTATCATTTTATTCTAACCATATTTGGGTTTAGTTTTTAAATTATGTTTTGAAATTATATATTTGAAAGGACAGCAGACTTTTGCTTTGTAAATGAGCTGATAATTCCTACTGGTGACAGCTTTTGTCACCTAGAATCAGTGTGATTGTTCATTTTGTTTGAGATTGCTGATGTAAGCATTGTAAATATTTTTGTTGTAATATCATTTTATCCTTAAAAATCACATCGCTTTATCTATGCTGAATTCCTTCTGGAAACGGTGAAGTTGGGGAACACCTTGGATTTTTAAAACCTGAATAACTTAAGTTTTGGGGGTTTTTTTTTCCTTTTTTCACACCAGAGTTTCCTTTTCTCACATCTGTAGGCAGCCATGAATAGTAGATGTTGTAAAGCATTGCCTCTACATATAAAATTCAGACTTGGAATATTTACAGTAGATGTTGATAACATACAACAGAGGATCAACTTCAGAGCATGTTGTTTTCAGAATCATTTATTGAACTCTCATGCTTGGCTCTCTTTTAGACACTGTATGGAGTTAGAGGGAAAAACATAATCTGTTTATGGGATTTATACATTGATGTGGTTCAATCAAAATGCAAATGATATTCTTTTAAGACAGATGCTTAAGGGCAAAAAACAGGGGTAGGATAAATTTTAAAAGGTGAAGGGAAGGAAAGAGGAGAGGGATAGGTGCAACATTTTTGTTCTGTACTTGAAGACTGTGTAACAAAGACCAAGTTTTACTTTATACAATTTCTATAATTCTTGAAAATGATTAAACAAGTGGTTCTTGACAACAATTATGAACGTTTAAAGGTACAAATTTACACATCTTTCTCTAAATAACATGTACAGTAGCTCTGCTGTCTTAGAAAATACCAGGAATTTGGAAGGCCTAGAAATAGTTCCATTTCCCCCTCAGATTCAGCATTAACACATTACATTATTTTGTGGCACAAATCCTTTCTCATCTGATGTTCTTTAGTTGAACACTTTAGGGCTTTCATAGAACTGTACATTTTACTAAATATATCACAAACAGCTTGAAATATAGTTTCCCCATTTTCATCAGCTTTCATAGAATTCTTAATTGCATTCTTAAATTGCTAGCATTGCTTTTAAAAATTAGTTGATTAAGCTCTTCTTAAGCTCTTGAACTCCTTGTTAGTCTAGTTCACACTAGACCAGAGGTCAGGAAACTTTTTTTGTAAAAGGCCAGGTAGTAAATATTTTAGGCTTTGTTGACCAGTGTCACAGCTACTCAACTCTGCTATTGTAGCATAAGAAATGATCAGATAATAAATATGTAAATGAATGTGGCTGTGTTCCAATAGAACTTTATCTATAGACAATGGAATTTGAATTTCATGTAATTTTCACATCTCACAAAATATTCTTCTTTTGATTTTTTTTTTCTATTTAAAGATGTAAAAACTATTCTTAACTTTCAGGACATACAAAAAGACAGTGGGCTGAATTTGGCCTGGGGGGTCTTTACATTTATAGACCCCTGCCCCAGACTCAGTGTCAGACCCCAAGAGTTATGTCACATGTCCTCAAAAGCAGGAATTTGAAACGCGTCCCAGAGAGAATTACTCCATTACATCAGTTACTCCATTACTCAGTCCAGAATTATCAGTTATGTGTGAGATCAGTCACTTTCCTGTTACAATCAGATACTTTATTCTAAAAAGTTGCAAGGAGATTAGTTCAGAAATCATTGAAGCTAAATAAATGAACAGCTGAGGAAAGACTCCAGGATACAAAATCATACAAAAATTAAAATTTTTGTTACAATTTGAATGCATTTTGTTCACTTGGATTTTTATCTGCTTCCTTTTAAAAATTTAACTTAATAAAATCACTATAGAATTATTAGGATAGCTTCTTTTATTTTTATCTTTGGAGGAATCACATTTCTGCAGAAACAGGATTATGCTCAGGAGGCAGAATTCTTTATATTTTGGTTGTGTTATAGGTCAAACACCATTTTGTTGAACTTATCCCAGGTCTAAGTTGTTTATGCATTTTTATTGCACTACATATTGCTTTAAAATCAGTATAGTTTTTGTTAGGATAGATTCTGTTATTTTAAAGACTTTTGTCTTAATGGGATTAGAACTGTGTTACCATTTAAAGATAGGTTTCTGCTGCTTGCCATAGAAGTATAGCTATTTTCCTATCTTTTTTTAGTTATTTGTACAATATCTTGTCTTTCTTATCTTGCTTGCTCTTGAACTTATGCCAGCTTGGCATGAAAATGTACTTTAGGAAGTCTCTTAACATAGCAGAAAACAGTTTTGAAATCTCTAACATAAAATATATTTTGTGTTCATCTTCAAGGTAAAACATTCCCAGGGTATTGAGTCTTTCTAGGAGTACTGTTGGTGCTTGTTTTTCCTGTTTTGTTTCATGGTTTTCTTCAGTCTATTTGGGTTCCACCCTAGGAGGTTCAGTGTTTTTTCTTTGTATTAGCATAATTATCAGTGTTGAATGTTACCCAGCATATCTGCTTTTCCTGACCCTATCATATACCATTTCGATCTCTTAGCACCTTTTCTCACTTATGTCTTGACTGAATGGCCCTTCTCTCCCTCATTCACTCACTCTCTGTTCGCTGAATATTACCTGCTAATGTCAGGCATATCCCTAAGCCCCCTACGCTTTCCCACTGCACCATCCACCCATTACTGCCCTGCACTTCCTTCTGAACTGTCTCTCTTGTATTATTTTCATGTCAGAGGGTCGTCATCTTTTTTTGTAGTCCACTCCTTCCATTCTCTTACTGCTTTCATTTAATTTAGACTTTTCCACTTCCGGTTTTTAATTCACCCAACCTCCTCACCTTCTCCCTATGCCATTTGCCTGCTGACTACTGCACATCATCCCTCTCTTTGGCTTGTATACTCAATGCTACCCAGGCTTCCAGCTCCTTCTCCTCCTCCTTGAAATTGAGGTGGGTCCCAGGGACATTTGTGTAGTGACATCAATGCATTGAATTGGGCTTGGCTGGATGACTGTGAAGAACGGCAGTTCCTTTGCTCCTGCTCTGCTGACTCCATCCCAGGACAACCAGCTAAAGCACTGTCCTTAACCAGCAGGATTTCTTCCAGGATCATGCATCCAGTTCTTAGTGCCGAATCACAGAAAACCTTGAGTCGTGCTCTTCGTAGAATGTATTTATTTTTTCTGACTGAAGCTTTGTGAGATATAACTGTCTCCCATGTCAAAAATGCCTTATTTGTCTTAAAATATCATTGTGTTACTCTATCCACACTAAATTACAGACACATGTTTCCCTTGATTCAGTGATTTTTTAGTGTGAAGAAAAGAACTACTTTTAGTTTACTGCCAGGGAACTGAGCCCCGCCTTGGAGATGACTGGTTGAATTCAGTTTTCGTAGTTGACGTACTCATGGATGATGAGACCTGGGAGGGACCTGAAGAATTATTCAGCTTTTCTGTTTTACATACTAGAAACTCAGGGCTTAGACTAATGAATGCCAAGCTCAGTGTCAAGTGAGTGAAAAACTGGAATTGGAATTTGAGTCTCCTGATCCCAAGCTTTTTTTTGAACCAACTGAGTTTTCAATAGTGTTGATTCAGATGTGATTAAATAATGTCCTTTGAGATGATAAATTGTCTTTTTTTTTAAACATCCAAGACAGCGATTCATATCTCCCTAAAAGATCTTAGCATTAGTGACCTTTGACTCTCAGATGTCCTAATTACTGTAGAAAGCAGCAATACCAATCTAAAATGGTTTGCTTTACAAGCCTAGCAATGAGATTCCATGGCCTGTATATACAGGAGGGGCAACTTACTAGGGAAAGTGGGACAGAAGACTAAGTGCCAGCAGCCAAGTGTGCACACTACACCAGCAGTTATCAGGTAGGCCACACAAAGGACATGTTCAGCTGTTACTCATTTTTGTTGTTCCTTTCTTCCTGGTAACTAAGAAGTACCACTTGTTTTTTTCCTCCTGGTCATAAAGAAGTCATATTTTTAGAACTTAAAGTATGATTTTAATTTTCCTGCCATTTTGATGGAAATAATCTGACTTTCTTGAAGCAGATTAGGAATCCTGGATACCACATCTTCTTGGCAAAGTTCTGTGGAATGAATTACTTCTGGGTTCACTAGAAAACTTTTGAACTGTTCTAATGAATTCAGTCCTATTCCAAGCTAATGATAGTCCAACTTTGGGTTGGATTACAAGTAGGATGAGGAGTTGGGAGGATTTGGGGTGTGTGTCTGGGCCTGTGATTGTGTGTATATGCATATACATATATAGTTAAAGTAATTGCAGATGTCCTGCTCTTTCAGGATGATATTCACCAGGTCCAGCAACCTGTGAATGAACCATCTGTCTGTTTGCTGTTTCACCATTTCCTGGAGAGACGGCCCTTCATCTTTGTCCTTCCATACTAGTAACTCCAGCTTTCCAGACATTTCTGTAGGTGAATATCCAGGCAGTACATTTGCATGACTTACCTTTTCCCTCCCATGTGGAGGAAAGTATTAGAGGTGACAGTCCTTATGATGTGTAGCTTCCCACAGCCAGTCTTATCCATAGGCCCTGGGAGAGCTTTAGGGGAAAGCTTAGCAATGCCTGTAGATTTTGGTTTAGGGATCCGTGTTGGGATTCTCTGCTTGCATACCTCCTTGATCTTGAATTAAACAGAAAAACAGAAGGTGGTTAATGGTACAGTTGGTGGAGAAACAGACATGTTCAGGACATAGAGTCAGCTTGGAGATTTTGGCTTCTTTGAAAACACTAGGTTCTAGGGACACATCAGACTGTCAGGTTGAAGAAAGGAAATTCAGTTAAACAATTCTGCCAACATGAGTTAAGTGTGTGCTTTGTGCAAGGCCCTCAAGCGTAGATGATGTTAGATACAAAGATAAATAGGTTATGTTTCTTGCTTTTTGGCAATCATAGCGTAGTGGGAGATAAACAAGAGAAGTGTCCCAAATTCATCTCAAAGGGTAATGAGATTGCCAGAGAAAGGTTAATTTCAAATGAGGGATCTAAGAGAGCTTCACTGAGAAAGTAACATTTGTCTTGGGCCTCCAAAGACTATTAGGATTTTTAACAACAGGAATGGGAGAGCATTCCAGAGTAAAGGAATACTTTTGGCAATGTCCCTGGGTCAGGAAGTTGGATGCAGTTGAGAAATGGAATGACTTTAAATTAGGTTGTATTTGAGAAGCAGAATGGGAATGTAGACTGGGGCTAGTGAAAATTGTACCTGATTCTATAGACAGTGTGTGTGTAGTAGGGGGATAGTAAGGACTTAGGTTGGGGGGAGGCACATTGTGGAGGTAGAATTGTATATAATATTTGTCCACAGTTAGTCTATGAAGGTTGAGAGAGGAATCACAGATAGGTTGAATGATCTGGACTGGGAAAGTGGGTTGTAGAGTGTGAAAAAGACTTGATTTAGTTCATATTTGCTTAGAAATATACTCTTATTTTCATTTATTTAGGAAAAATATTCTTGGATAAGAATACTTGTTGGTAAAGAGATGGAAAAAGGTCTCAGCTAACTATAGTTCTCCCATTATAATCCACAGATGATGATGATGATGATTTCCCCCCTCTTTTGTTGGATCGTCCTTTCCTGCTGTGAGCTCAAAAATAGAAATCTTTTAAAAATGCATTGTAGTTTTCATCATAGATTCTAATACTGTTCTTGTGGAAACACTTCTTATATTGTTTTTCATTCTATAGAAATTTGTTTCCACATTTTTATTGTACTGATAAAGTACAGTAAGCCCCTTGGTCTCTTTATGTAAACATTCACTTATTTTAAATGCCCCCCTAACTATTATAGCAATCATATTTAGATTTTCAAATAAACACTACACAGAATTAGCTAAAAAATATGAGTCCTTCAATAAAGAATAAACTATATGGGGAATATGCTTTCTTTTGGTACAGTCTTCTCTAGGCACTAGGAGCGTTTTAGGCTTTAGTGTTCTTACTGACATTTTTTTTTAAATTTAATCCTAAACATAGCAAATGAGATACTGATACTCTGATATTATTCTCCTGCCAGGAAATAATCAGAGTTTTAGGCAAGGCTGTTTGTTTTAGCATTATTTATAACAATGAAAAATGGACACAGTTTAAGGCTCTAACAGTCAGGATAGAGTAAATGAATTACACTATAATCACATGAAAATATCATGCTGTCTTTAAACAATTATGCTTTTGAAGATATAGGAGAGTATTTATTCAGAAATGTTAAAAGCAGGATTTAAAACTATATACATACTTTAGCTATGTATATTTGAAGAGAAAATATACCAGTGCTATCAGTGGTTAACTCTGGGTAGTGGAGTAATAGTGCTTTTTATTTTTCTTATATCTTCTATATTCTCCACATTTTCTAAAATAAGTATACAATTAAAAAAAAGCAACACTAAGTTATATTAAGGCATAAAAAAGGAAGGAAATACTTCACAGATCAGGACATTTCTATGAACATCTGCGTATTGTGCAAACCATGAATAAGTAGCAGCTGCACTTGAAATCATTATTCAAGTCAGCTGATCTTGTAACCACAGCATTAATAATAGCCTTTACAAGATAGGTTTCAGTGATATCCTTTAACTTTGTCAGGATTTAGACTGGTTGTCCTATTTAGTGTACAAAAACCTATGATGGGATCCTACTTAAATTGTAGATTCCTGGGCCTTACCTCTAGAAACTGTAATTCATTTGTCTATGAATGCACCCAGGAATCCACATTTTTAATAAACTCTCAGGGTGATTTATCTGATGCAGGTGGCAGCCTGACATACTTTGATAAACACTGCCATAGTTGAAGCTCATTTAGATGTAAGCTTTAAGGTCTTTTCTAACCTGGAACTCTGACCTGCCTGGGTGTGGGAGGTTCAACAGTGTAGAAAGCCAGGGTTTCATGGCCCAGTGGTCCTAGATGCTCATCAGAACCACCTGTGGGGCTTTTAAAACACTGCGATGCCCAAATCCCATCTTAGAATCTACTGACTCAGATTGTCTAGGAATGTGGTATGAGCACCACAGGTTATTCAGAACTGAAATCTGTCCAGTAAACTAATTGATATGGAACACAATATTGATGGGGCTTGTTTCTTATAAGCTATACTGATATGTATTGGTGAAGACAATATGGCTTGGAATGGTGGTCATTGGTAGGGTCAGCTGCCTGAAAGTTATTGGGCTCCCATTGTTTCTACCCCATTGATGGCTGCAAGTTAATTTTGGTTTTCTTGATAACTTTTGATGTCACTACATAGTTTTTACCTCTAGATGGCAGCAAAGGCTAGTTATATTATGAGGACAACTCTAAATGTCATTCTCAAATCTTTGAAAAAAAAATGATGCTATTTTTTTTCTTCTATGAATTTTATACTTGGACATGTTTCAGTAAATGAGGTATAAAGCTTTAACATGTGTCATCTCTTGGATCAATTTTTAGAACAGTATGTCAAATAGCTCCAAGAAAGTTTTATCCAAATTTGGAGTGCATGTTGCAAGAGAAATCCGTGCATATGCGTCTTTTAGGACCACACAGTGAATGTTCTACTCAAGAGTTGGAGGCTCCTGGGTTTCATCAGAAAGCAGATGTCTTGGAGGAGATTAAGCATGTTGGAAAGCTCATTCATAGAAGAAAAGGTTTTGGGGGTGTTTTTGTTTTTGTTTTTGTTTTTAATGTTTAACTCAGTTCAACATGGAGATTGGGATTTGGAATGGATTACAGGTCTGAAAGATGCTGAGTTTATTGAGGCAGAGGCCTTGCTTTTATTTAGGGAACAATAGAGAGAAAAGGAGTAGTCATTAAATTTTTTAGATGTTGGCTTGTTTGGTCTATAGGTTCTTAAAAGAAGCGGAGCTATCTATGCGACTCTGTGGTTATAGCAAGTCATTAGATGTCAGTGAGCCTTAGTGACCAAAAGAATTATAGAGAGGTGAAAATGTTTTATTCGAAATCTTAATTCTATAACCCAGTTTATAATTGATCCTTGCGCTCCTTCACATTATCATGGAGGGCAAACATCAGAACAAAATCAGCATTTATGAGGAAGCTGTCAGATCCCAGTTATACAGTTGGAGTCAGGATGTTTCCTTTTCTCTAAATGAAATTAATTTTGTAAGTGCTTTGAACTTTTTGGAGATGTATTGGCAACATATTGTGTAAGAAAGCTGTGTTCCCTCAGGAATGTTCCTGACTCCAGCAACTGCAGGGTCTCTCATTACACCTTTAGCTCTAGGGGTGGAAAGGCTCAAGGCTCCCAAAGACGGTGGGTCATTTTCATTTGTGGTCACTGGGGTGGTGCAGGGAGGGGGCGGATTCAGGGCTGCCTGACTCCCTTAGGGACCCAGCTGTGGAATGCTTGGTCAAGGCCGTGTGTTATCAGAATAGCAGTGCTTTGTATTTTTGTTTTCCTCTGTTTAATGGGAAAGTACATAAGTAATGATGATGGATATGGTGATGAAAAGGAGGAAATGCTAAATTGAGGGAAAAAATCTTTGAAATATTATTGTCTTCTTTTGTCTTTTGTATTGTTTGGTAAATCACTGCTAATTTATTTATTTATTTATTTTTTTAAAGGAAACAACAGGTAATGAATCTGGGAGATAGCCTAGAGTTTCATATGCTGCTTTGGCTTTTTTCTCTTGATCTTCTCAGAACTTCCTCATTATACCATAAAACTTTATCACTAAAGATTTTACAGTTTTATATGGCAGGGGGTCCTTCAAAAGGAAACTCTGTAGTTTCATTAGCTCATTCTCACTAAACTCTTGTGAGAGAACATTTGGTTTTAAATAGAGCTACAGTGCTATGATTTATATTTAAGGGTTGTCCAATTTCTGAGGTGAAGTCTAGAGGAAATTGATGCCTGTATTTTATAAAGTAACATGGTTTGTGGTGGTACCTAGTCACCTCCCAATCTCTCTGTAGTAATTACACCATGGGCAGTGAGGGCAATCCAAGAATAAGCATTGAAATACAGTTTTCAAAAATCCTTCCTAACCTAGTTGCTTCCATTTTGTGCCCAGACACATAGCATCACGTGTAGAAATAGAATGTTAAAATATATTAACCTTGAACGGTTTTGTTTATTCCCTTTCTTTTTATTCATCTGTCAGGTTTTTCACCTCAGCTTTTTTTCTTCTTCTGTTTTGGTACCCACTCCCCTCTTTCTCATTCCCTCATTTGCATCCATGTAATTTTTAAAAATCATTCGCCAGCTAATATTTTACAACAGCTTTGGATTAGTGGCTAGAGCACTGGCTATGGAGCCAGATAGACCTGGGTGGGTCTCCATTCTGTTCGGGCACCACCTATCTGTGTGTCCTTGAGCAAGCCAGTTAGCCTGTCCAGAGCTTAGTTTCCTCATCTGTAACCCTTATTTGGGGATTAGACTGTCTACTTGCAAGTTCCTTAGTGGGTAGAGATATTGTGTAGGAAAGTCCCTGGCACATCTGAAGTGTCAGGTCTGTGTTAGTTGTTACTAATGTCAACATTATTATCTTTGTCTTTTTCCTTATAGCTGTTCTTAAGGTGCTTATTTCTTGATCATAATCATAACTTATCTTCTTATTTATTTTACCTTTCTTGTTTTTCTGCTTTATCCCTTGTTCTCCCATCTCTCCAATTAATTATTGGAGACATGTTGCTAAGCATAGCAGTTGCGGCAGCTGACCAAGCAGTGTCAATTACTGGGCTGTGTTTCTAACCACCTCTGGCCCAGAAAAGAACCTTCACATTCTTTTCCCTCCTTATCTTACTTAGTCTATTCGTTGTCTTTCTTTTTTAGAGTTCACTTGAAAACATATTTTTTTCTAGTCTTTCCTTTTTTTTTCTATCTTTTAATTATTCAACAAATGATGCAGTTATACCAACTATAAAGCCCTTTGACCTTGACATTCAATGATTCTATGAAAAGAACAAGTGCGAGCCAACTGTGGCCACCAGGTATGTTGTTAGACCTGCACACCTTTGTTGAGCACCTATTACCAGCAGTATTTAAGTCCTGGATAACGTAGGACAGTGGTTCTTAAACTTTATAAGCCCAAGAATGACCCAGGCAACTTGTTAAGATGCAGATTGCCTGAATTGGATTTCATAGGTGTGGGTATGTAGAAATCTGTGGAGCCCTTGGTAATTCTGATAAATGTGATCAGTGACTGCATTTTGAGAAACATTGATATAAGAGTTTCAAAACTAAATGACAGCTGATTCTTGCTCTCAAGAGATTATAGTATAGGAGGGGTAACAAAGGATTATAATGAGGCAAAATGAAGTGCTATAATAAAAGTACAAACAGAAGTGTTTTGGAAACTCAGAGGAAGATTGAGAAAAATAGTTTTCTAGAGGAATTGGCATTTGAGGTAGGAGTAAGATTTCAATACAAGGAACAAAGAGAGAAGAGCATTACTGCCCTAGGAACAGCATGAGTAAAGGTATAGGGTTAGAAGCCCTGCTAGTGTGTGAGAGGATGGTCAGTACTGTGAGGGTGCTGATTTTGTCAAGAGTTTCAAAAGGAGATGAGGTGGGAGGTGGAGGTCTGATAGAAGGTTTGGATTTGGGGCACTCGGTAATGTAAGTGCTAAGTAAGTGCTGCTTTGAGGGGAGGGATTGAAGAATTGCCATGATCAGGACAGTGTTGTAGAAGGATCACCAGCAATACAAGTGAAGGTTGGGTTCGAGGTGAGGGATTAGAGATGCTACTATTTTACAGTAGCATCTGTACTGAGGTGTGGATTTGGGGGGTACTAGCACAGATAAAAGGGGGAGGCCAGAGGAAGAAAAACCGGGGCAGAGTGGCTGACTGGATCTGGGGGATGAGCAGAGAAGTGGAGAATGGGACTCAGATTTTGACCCTGGATGACAGAGAAGGTGCTGGACCATCACCGAAAGTGAGACAAAGCAATCCAAAGAGCAATCCAAGAGTGACAGTGCACTGGGGTGGGGGCACATGCCAAGTGTGAAGTATAGTTGGACCTTCCACGTGGAACTGTTTGGTAGGCACTGAAAACTTGGAGTTGTTGCTTTGAGAATCATCACAGAAAAATTGTTGATACCATTCAAGTAGCTGAGACAGCCCAGGGAGAAAATGTAATTCCTCCTCATCTGCCCCTTTTTTCTTCTCCCACTATGGGTACTTCTATATCCTTTTCCCAGAGCCTGAGGGGTGAGTTTTGTTGGGCCCTATCCTGTGCCCACATTCCCTCTACAAGGCTGCCTGTCTTAACTGATAAGAGTGTAACTAGTTCTGAGAGCAGCCCTCTGAGGAGGCATTTCTTTCCAGTACATGAACAATGCACAGTGATTGAACCATTTTCCAGGCACTGATTGGCTAGCTGAGGGGAGAGAAATCCTGCCCCTCTCCTTCAGTGACCAGGCTGTCCCCTGGGCCATCGTGTCTGGGCTGAACAGACAGATTACATAAACTCACACTCTGTGGGGGGATCTGCCACTCCTTAGCACAGGGGCAACCAGTAATTACAGGATGGTCCCCGTATAGTACATTTCCTTCCTCATTGGTAGTCTGAGAATGCCTGGAATAGGGCCATAGTTGATAGGATGACCTAAAAAAATAGTAGTAGTTGTCCATTGTTCTCCCTAATCCTCTTATTACCCTTCTTAGAAGCTAAAGTCAGCGGCTCTGGCAGCATTTATATTTTCTGAAATTTTTGTAATAAATATGTACTATTGTTATAATCAGAATAAAAAGTTTTATATAAAAAAATTGTGCTGCTTATGTCTGTCACTATGAGAGATATTATCCTTCTCAGAGTAATCCCTGCTGCCCTGAAGGGACTGTCAGGTGTTTAAATGTTTCTTATGTTATGGACTCTTTGGGGATCTATTGCAGTTTTTAGTTAACTCCTCTTTCTATAAAATGATACTTTTCTGAGGCCTCAAAACTGACTGATATCAGTGAATTCAGGCAAGAACACGATTAAAAGGCAAAGAACAGAAGAGGAATAGCTCTTTTTTTTTTAAAGAGAAGGGAATAAAACAGCCAACTCTCTAATGGTAAAGGATAGTAATTTGTTCTTGAGGAATTGCTTTGAGTGACCGCATTGAAGCCGGTTTTTATACGCACCTAATTGTTATGAGAGATAATTGGAGACCAATTTGAAGATTTTCCTCTAAAATGGCAATTTTATTTGTTATGCTCCCTTGGTTTACAGTCATTTAATCCTGAATTGGAAGCAGAATTTAGAGACTGACAAGGATGAACCCTAACACTTCTCCCTCTGAGCTCAAAAAATACACAATGCTTTTTTTTTTTTTTTTTTTTTTTTAGTGATTTTGGGACCATAAGTCTTTCCTTATAAGTCATCATGTTACTTGAGAAATGGAAACCCTGAATTAGGGTATACCATCCCAGGAAGATTTTCAAAGGTTCTGCAAAGGCAGAAGTTCCACCACCTCTGGGCTAAGCTGGTGGTGCTTGTCTTTTTGATGGCTAGACCTTGATCCCTAAATTGCCTTTTCTGGAGGTTTTTGATCACTGTAAGGACTGTCAAAGTGGCCACCTACTTATAAGCTTTGATGTGCATGCTTGTGATGCTGTTTCTATGGATCATTTTCACTTACTTCTGATGCTTTTCACTCCAGCCATCTCTGAGGCCGATCAGGTACCTCTGTTCTTCACATGTTGATAGCCTGTCCAAACTCATTCTTCATGCCTAGAATTTGTGCCTTTGCTTATAGACTCCTGCTTTAGGATAGAGTGGACTTGGACTGCAGCTTTAGTGCTCCCTGACAATGAGGACTTGTTACCCTCCTTGGTCTTGCTTTCTCCTGTCTCTTATCAACTGCACCATCCCCAGGTGAATCTTCCCCATGCCTGCTCATTTGTGTGGGGCTTGGCCTTTCACATTCATTATCTCTTGTTAACCTAACAGTGGCCTGGAGACGGAGGAGTTGAAAGGGGAGGCAGATTGCCACTCTGGTCTGTGGTGATCATGGTAGGCTTCGGAAGAAGTAAGGCTTGAGCCAGACGTTTCAGTGTAGATCACTTGATGAGAGAAGAGAATTCTGTCCAGGTAGAGCAAAGGGGAGGAGGCATACGTAGGGGTGTTCCGAGTGTTCTGGCCAAAGCGGCAGGCTTCTGAGGCAGAGCGCAGGCAGGTAATGTTAGGTGCCCTACCTGTGTCCCTGGGCAGTGGAGAGCATTAGGTGCAATTTATTTTGCTCCCCCGCCTTGCACTGAGGTAGCTTCTCAGTATGTTGCCATGGGACAATGGAATTAGACCTATGTTCATGTCTCTTTTTTGTCATACAAACAGAGCCACCTGGAACAATTTTCTTTACCTCTCAGAATTTAAATTTTTTTAATCTTTAAAATTGTGATGATACCCACTTTATAGGGTTATTTATGAAATAAAATAACAGTGTATAAAGGATCAGTTTTCTCTTATCTCACTGCCCAGAAACCTTTGAGGACAGAGTGCTCCCTAGCACGGTATTAAAGGCCCTTCGTGGTCTGACAGTACATGCCGTTTGCACCTTACCCCTGCCCCAGCCATCTCAACATCAGCCACACTGTACTGCTTACTGTTCCTTGAATGCTGGTTTTCTGCTCTCCTGCCTGCCTCCACACCTCTGCGCTGAGCACCTCCTGGAAAGCTTTTTGTCTTCTCTCTATCCCAAGTTTTCCTCCTCTCCCAGCCCACCACCCCTCCTCCAGTCAAATCTTATCTGTTTCTGAAACCTGACCCCTGAACCCTGCCTAGAGTAATCTGCTCCTCCTCCAAACTCCTATAAGTGCTTTGCTATCTATAGAATTCCTTTTCTGTGTTGTGCTCTTAATTACCTTTTAAGGTAGTCCTCAACTCCCACCTTAGATTCTAAATCTTAACCCCTGCATAGCTGTCCTGCACAACAATGAGTAATATTAGGTGCTTCATAAATATTTCTGGGTTCATTCTTGTAGGTGATTTGTCCAGGAATGAATAGAGCTTGTATCCTAATAGAAGACATTTGTGCCTGTGGTGGTTATAAGCTAATACAAATGGGATTGAAACTCCTCCGAGAGGACTCTTTGAAAGGTCTAAACAGTAAAGGGTTATTTCTTAAGTTCTTGGGAATCCTGGTGAAACCTATTTTTCCCCCATTAAGGCAAAGTTGGTTGGTTGTCTAGATCTCTCTTTATTTCTCCCAAAGGCCTGTGAGAAATGGAATGCTCATCTGAAAATACTGGTTTATAGTATGGTATCTTTGAAAGAGACAAAGGTACAAGGTATTAATACAAATATAAATGTTCAAATATGCACGTGCTCTGGGCCGATCTGTCAAGTTAGTGGAAACAAGCCTTATGCAATGAAACTCTTTAGTGCAGGTTTTTAAATTTGTTTTGAGGCTTATATTTAGTCAGATTCAAGATTCTCATCTCTACATACCAGACAGAAGCTCTTGAAGGACAGTGAATCTTTTGTCTCCTTAATAGCCGCCCAATTCAGTTTGTCATGATCAGTGGATTGATCAGTTGTGTCCATGTGCTTTGAAGAGAAGACACTGCATGCCGAGACACTGTGCATGTCACGGAGACAGGAGTGCTATGTCAGTTAGTAAACCCACTCCACCCTTCCAGGGACCTAAAGAATGGCAGAGAGTGAGACAGCCTTTGTCGGTCTGTAGGGCCTATTGTTGGTTATCCAAAGATGACTAACCTTTAAAAAAGCAAAACTAAACTAATAGGCAAAAAAAAAAAAAAAAAAAAAAAAAAATGTCTCTTTCAGGTAACCTTACAAAAATATCATACAGAACCATTTGGCTATGCAAGAAAAAGGAACTCACTAAAATAAGAAAAGTAATTTCAGGCTTTCAAAAAATTATCTCAAATAATTAGATAACTTTTATTTATCTTGGCTAATAATTTTGTGAAAAAATAAGTGAAATTTTAAAATGAGGCCACAAGAGGATTATCTCTAGGATTGCTGACTGCAGTGCTAAAGGTTAGCCCAGATTACATTTTTATGGCACCATTCTAAGTGTTGTAAAACCTGGTGTCCTGATAGAATATTGACAGATTTGTATGTGTTGCCATATGAACAGTGTTAATTCATTATCAAATTATAAAGTACTTAGGAGTGTGTTGGCCAGTTAACTTGCTGGACTCCCTATGGATTCCTAACCCTACAGCGTTGCCTTTGGGGGCTGCCTGCTCTGACATATTTGACTGCACAGTGGAAGAATCCATCTGTTGGAAAGGAAAGGAGTTTAATCTAAATGAAAATGAATTTTAAGGGGGTTTAAGGTTTGGGGATTTTATTGAACCGCTTATCTTCCTTGTTCTTGCATTTGCTTCACTGTGGCCCAAGGTGAATGGAGTCCTTTGTTTTGGCTCATCCAAACTACTCTCTTTAATGTGGGTTCTGGACCATTCCCAAGAAATGCTGTAGGGTTACGTTGAGGGCCTGGGATCTGAGGGAGAAACAGAGCTTGTAGGTGTCAGACAGCCTGCTACTACTGCTCAGTTAAAGATTCAGGCATCTGTGCTTTGCTACAGTTATAAAACTGGGAACCTTCCCACCTATAAAATGGTAGTTTTTATTGAGCTTTTCTCTTGAATAAAAAAAAAAACCCTGGAGACTAAGCCTTCTGTTTGTCATGCTAGCCACTAGAGGGTGGAATAGTCACACTTCCTGAGACAGGTGTAATTCATTCTGATAGAGCAAGACTAGAGTCAGAACATATTTGCTAGTGTTTATCAGTATAGAAATTTCTAAAACAATGGAATTCCTTCTTTAGGTACGTACTAATCAGCAGAGGAACTTTTTTAAAAATGCAGCTTCCGGGGCCCTACCCTCAGAGATTGTGACTTGATAGCTCTGGGTGGGGCATCAGGGGATTCTCATACATGTGTTTTGGATTTTACTTTGAGAAACATTGATCCTAATGTTTCGGGCATGCATTATTGCCTGATTATCTTTTCTCTTAGGATTGCAAAGTAAAATGATTATTTTGGAGGAGGAAACAATAACAGAAACCAAAATGTAGGGAAACTGTAGTGTTATTAAAGCTCTTTTCCTGCCTTTGTCTAACAAGTTTCAAAGGAGACTCACTTTGTAAAGAATTGGAATCAAAAAAGCTATTAAAAATATGTTTTTGTGTGGTTATATTTTAGTCAAGAAAGATCACAGAATGCTTAGGCTACAAGTCCAAGAATTTTAAATTAAATACCCCTTTTATGGCCATCTCACAGTGCAACCTAATTTATACTTTGGGTGTCATGAAGACCCCATGCCTAATATCTTGGCATTGTGAAATGGAGTTGTAGAAACCTTCTAGGTAGAGTTTATATAGTCCTGTCATCATCTTATAGAGACTTTCCTTTGTGTGTAAAGATCCAACTATAGTAATGCACATTGTCCTTCTGGAAGTGGTGATCCAGAGAGCAGCGGCATCCTTGGGAAAGCTTTGCAAATGCTCTTAAAAGGGAAGAAGAATGTGGTAAAATCATTCAAATCTGTGATAGAATGCTGCAGCTTAAAAAGTTAAAGGGATAGCGGGACTGAGTAAAATGAATCTTGGTTCTGAAGCTGGGACTTCAGATGAAATGAAATGAAAGGAAGGTACTTTTTCAGATGTTTATAGAAACAGTCTTGTCTTCTGTGAGCCTCTCTCAAAGGCCTTCTTTTCTTCAAGAATACAACCCTCCACTTTCACATATCTCATATGAAGATTTTCCAGTGTCACTTCCTCTCTCCTTCCTAGTTTTCAAGGTTCTTCTGTGATTTTATGTGAATGAAAAAGAAAATTCTGTAACCTCCCAAACACACACGCACATGCGCGCGCACACACGCAGTTATAAAAAATTATTTTTGAAATTAAAGGCCAAAAATATAGGATGTGTCATTCTTTTTGTGATTTTATGGAAAAGGGAAGATACTTTTTTTTAGAGATGATGCTCTCTTTACCATAAACTTTAATTAGTAGCACTTTTAGTAATCTATATATGTTATTAATATGACAGTGTTCCTAAATTTTGATGTGGATATGAGTCATTACACTGAAGTAGTCCTAGTAGAGGAACCTCTAAAAAAGGTTCAGTTTCTTGAAAGTCCAGTAAATTTCCAATAATGTTAATTACTTGGGAAGCCTATTTATAGTTAATATCTGGAGCAGATGATGAAATGAGAATTTGTGCATCATAATCATGGAGCACAGGACTTGTGGTATTAACTTTATTGTATAAAATTGCTCTGGCTCACAAAAGATAAGAAATTGAATCCTTACAAAACAGTTCGACTAATGAATAGCCCAGAGCCTCTCAAACTCTATTAGTTACAGGTGTGCCAAAAATGGATCTTTCCCTCAGTACTTGGGGCAGCCAGGAGCAACCTGGGGATGACAGGAGTCCCTGATCAGGAGTCCCTGATCATCCCTGCCTCTTTATCCATTGTATCCAGTGTGTTTTCTGTTTGTGTCATTATGTGACAAAAGTTGGGAAGCGCTGGGAAGGCTTTGTCCTTTAATTCTTCCTGGTTTCTGTTTATTATTTCATGATTAGTTGATCGCTACCCACCAAAACATTATCTGTACTCTCTTATTATCTAGAAAGACATCTCATGCAGCAATGTTATCAATGTCTACTTTGCAAGATGTAAAATGATGTATGTAGTTTCTTCTAAAGTTCTAACCCAAGGTGACTTAAAAATAAAAACAGTTTTGGAAAACATTTAGACCATCATGTATTTTGTAATACAGTTGGGTCACTGCCAATTCCCAAGATAAATGTGTTTAAACAGAAGCTTTCTTATTCATCACTAGCCTCAGCTTTCATCCAAATTTATTTAATGATGATGCAAGCCCACAGCGTTGGTGTTGCAGTTCATCACCATGGAAGTGTTTCTGTCAACAAATCCTTGCTTTGCTATCATGAAATTGATTTTGCAGGGAAAGGAGGATAATTGTAAAAGATTCCTTTTACTTCTAAAGATCTTCACAGTTTGCCTGGGTGTCTAAATGAATTGTGTTTAAAATTAATAACTGGCAATAAAATTGACCACACTAAATTAACAGTTATGAGGTTGGAAAAGGGAAAATGGCAATGAGCTACTTTGTCTGAAATCATCTTTTTTGAATGTGGCTTGGGGACCAGATTTGTAATTTAAAATGTTCCTCTGAAAGCTGTTCTCTGCTACAGAAGTACAGATTATGCTGAGTCCCATTAGCAGAGTATCAGAATTCCTAGGATGCTTTTTTTTTTTTTTAAGGATTACTGAGTTTTTCTCACCTATCTTGAAAATGGCGTAACAATAATCACAGGAGAAACTTCCCTCAGCTAACATACTGTATTTTTTTTAACTACGCCTTTTCTATAACTTACATTGTAATTATCTTTGGTTTTTATTTGCTTGTTGGGAGGTTAAAAAAACACACACACACACAGTTAAGTTTAAGCTTCTGAATGCAGCCCACTAACAAACAAGCAAGGTAGGAAGCACCTACCTTAAGTAATTCAAAGTATTTTGGGAACCTAATAGGAAAAAGGAACAAGAAAGACATTTTTGCTTTGAAGCAGTGTTCAAGAGCATATGTCTTAGTGGCTGATTCCAGGTTTGGATGTAGACATAAATGTTTTAAGGGGATTTTCATCTATGGTAGAAATACAGTCAACTCTTGATTGTGAAGGTAACTTGTATTTCCAAATGTGCTTTTTCTGGCTTACTATCACATTTCAAAGCTTTTTACTTTCACCATCAGCTCATATGTGCTCACAAAAGAAAATTATTTAATATTATTTTATTCAGTGATTATCAGTAAACATTTATTAAGTAACTAAATTCCTAACATGTGCTAAGCACTGTGCTGGGCACCAGGGATATTGAGATACATCTCAAGCATGAAGTTTGCTCCTGAGAGATCTTATTGTTCACTTTGAAATCAAAGAGCCATAAAATTTCATTTATTTCAACTACTTCCTCCTCCTCTAATATGTGATCAGAAGTTGACTGTATATGGGAAGTAGGTCCTGTTTGTTTTTAAGGAAGAATTAATAGACATTATGAACAGGATATAAAATTCTATTATACATGCAAAAAAAAAAAACCACAAAATGACCAAAAGAAAATTCAGCAAGCAATGGTAAAAATAACAAATTATTTACTGCTTTATAATGTTAAAAGTATTTCACCAAGACAAGTTGCAGTCAAATTAATGTGAGTTATGGAAAATGAAATACATAAAGATGTATTTATACAAGTGCAGACTAAATATTTTCCATACAGGTATGTAAATGAAAAAATATACAGTAAGTGCACGCTTGATATGACTATGCAGGCAACACTTAGTTAGTTTCAGATACTCTTGGATAGTTCATGCATAAACCTTCCCAAAGTACAAGTTCAGTCAGTCTTTTGAGGGATGTGGAGGGATAATTAAAAAGAACTGAGTTCCTTGCAATAATATCGGTATAAACCAAATAAGGGAGGGTGGTCAGTTATATATATTACTTACTGTAATTTGTGATTGTCGAGGAAGAGGTGTGGCTGTTGGTGTGATAGTAATACTGCTGGTGACTTTATTGGTTGTTTTGTTTAGTGCCCCATTAGTTAAGCTTTGAGTTCGGTTATCCTGCAGCGGTGCTGAAGGGCTGGCAGGTCTCACGGGGCTAGCTACGGCTTGCATGTAAGGACTTCCTAAGTGAATGTGGATTTTATTATCCTCAGTAGTTATCACACTTGAACTGTTACTGTTTGAACGCTGAAACTGCCATGATGACTGCCGATCAGGGGAGACTCTGAAAATCGCGTGCTTGGCACTGATTTCTATCGGCTCTGGAGAGCGTCCCTGCTCAGGGGAGCTAGCTGAACCAGTAACAGCCAAAACCTGAATAGGTGACATTGTCCTTTCTGGAGTTATGGAACCACAAGACTCTGGGGTCTGTGCCCTGGCAAAGGTTGCCATGGTAATTGGGGACATGCCTTGCTCTAAATTCATAAGGCCTTCAGCAGAGGTTTTTGATTTCACTGGAGTTATGGAGGCATTTTGGAGGATGGTTATCCTTTGCTTTGGAGTGCCACAGTTTGGTATCACTGCAGTGCTTGTGTAAGAGTGAGGACTCTCTGTGGTCGGACTTGTGATTTCAAGAGTGGCTGTGTTTTGGACATGGTCTGGAGTAACCTTTATATGAAGCGGCTGCCCAGGTGTGTGGCTTAGGACTAGATCTCCAGGTTGCACGATGTTGCCATTGGGTTTAGTTTGTATTTTTCCATTCTGAGGATGGCCCTCCTTGGACTTCATCCAAGGAATCCATAGCTTCCTGTTAACAGGACAGGGAGTAGATGGGTTGCATTTGAAGGACAGTACGGACTCCTCATCATTAGGGTCCTCATTCTGGTCCTCACTCTCCTCATATAACTGACCGTTGATGACTGCTCGTTCCAGAGGAATGAGACTCTTGTAATCAGGTGGCTCATTGTCTACTGTTTCTGTTTGAACTTCTTTAGAAAATACTTGAGGGTCAGAGATTCTTCTTCCATTGAGACTGGGCCGGAGGCTCTTACTGAAATGACGGTACCGCTCTAACTCTTTAGTGAGGTTTTCAATCTCTCTTCCTAAATCTCTGTTCCTGTTTTCTTGTTGACTGAGTTTCTTTTGCAGAACTGAATGATCTCCCTGGAGGTGACATATCAGGTCCTCAGTTGCCATGTATTCATGAATTTTCTCTTTCAGTGCATCCACTTCTCTTGAGAGGTGACCTGATTTAGCTTCTTCTTCCTGAAGCCTTTTGAAAAGCCATTGTTCATGGCTGGACTCTGTCTTTTCTGCTAACTTGTATTTGGCAAGTTCCATTTTAACATGTTCCAGCTCTTCAGATAAAAATTGAGCTTTGTCTCGTTCATTAGCATACCTTCGTTCTAGAGTCTCATACTCATCTTCAGTTTTCATGAGGTCATCCTCAATGGCTTTCATATCCTTTAACTTCAGTTTCAGTCTTTCCACTTCTTGAGAGAGCTCTTTAATCTTATTGTTCTCTTGGTGTAATGCTATTGTGGACTTACCAGAATCTTGATTTAATTTGTTTTTTAGGAAATCTTTCTCAATTGCTTCCAATGATTGAAGCCTGTTTTTCAACATGTTAACTTTGGACAGGAGATCATTTCCTTTCTCTTCTTCCGCTTTCAGTTTGTTTTTTAGATCATCTCTCTCTTTCGTTACACTGTACATTTTTTCTTCCACATCAGTTTTGGACTTCAGTGCCCTTTTCGTTTCTTCAATTAACTTCTCAGTAACCGTTGTCACTTTATTTTGCTCCACTTGAAGCTGAGAAGCAGCAGCTTGTAACTTATCTTCAGTTTGCTTTAATTTTTCACTCATTGTTTTCCGTTCATCTACCAGCATCACAGTTAATGTTTTCAGTTTAGTTAAATCCTCTTTTAGGGTGAATTCTGTCTTCTCCAGCCGACTTTCAATGGCTTCTAGCTCTTTGATCCTTATCTTTAAACTCTCCAGTTCCTGAGATAACTGCTTTGTGGTCATCCTTTCTTTTTCTAAATTACATTTCAGAGAGTAACATTCTTGTTTGCTTTTGTTGAAAGCATCTTCTAATTTTTCCAGAGCCATAATTCTTTTATTGAGTTTTTCAACCTCGAGTTTAAAGTCTTTACTCTGTGATGTTTCCTTTTCCAGCCTCTTATTGAGATCTCTGCACTGCTCCTCCATTTTTATGAGCTCTTCATCCTTCCCTTCCATTTCTAGCACGCGTTTCCTGAGCTCCTCCACCTCAGCCATGATACTGGAGTTTCCATATTCTCCCTTGTTAATTTTTTCTTTTATATCTTGCAGCTCCTCTTCTGCTTTTCGTAAAGACCTGTTTGTCTCTTCTAACTCATCAATTTGTCGGCTGAGTGCTGCCAGCTTTTGTCGAAGCTGGCGATTTTGGCTGTCCTCATTGGTGAGCTTCGCCATAATTGTTTCTTGGTTCTGGTGAAACTTTGTGGTCTGCGTTTGCAGATCGTTCTCTAGTCTGGTTGCCTTCTGCTCTTCTTCCTGAACTCTGGCTTCAGCAAGGGCTAGTTTAGCATGTGTTTCCTTTGCACTCGTGGTTAGGTCTTGGATTTTCTGTCTTTGAAGGGCAAGCTGTGCCGTCAGCCTTTGTTGTTCGTCCACAACCATCAAAGCAAAAGACTTCAGTTTGGTCAGCTCCTCTTTCAGGGCAGTGACCCTCTTCTCTTTTTCTTGCTCCTTCTTCTTCTGGGACTCCGTTTCTTGGTCAATTAACCTTTTTAATCTGAAAAATACAAGAGCGCATTCTATTTTGTAACTGGTGCTTTAGACACTTGTCAGCTGTGAGTAAACATTTATGTAATTTAGAAAGACAGTATCGACTCATACAGTATATGGAAAGGAGTTCCTGAATTTGATGGGGGAGGAGAATCTTGATTAAACAGATGTCTTGCTTTTTTGTTTCCACTACCTGCTTTCCTCCCACCGCTCATTGATTGGTAACAGTTGCAGTTCAGCAGGAGGGCAAGAATATTTGGTTTAAATTGCTTGTGTAACATATAATCAGTAGACATTGTAGCCTGACGGCTGTAAAAACAGACAGAAGCTTGAGATTCAGTTGGAGGAAGCTTCCAGACTGGCCCTACTCTTACCAACTAATTAACCTGGGCAGTTATTTAACATCCCGAGGGCTTCAGTTTCCTCTATGAAAAATGGAGGCAATAATTGTATTATCTCAGGGGCCATCTGTGAAAATTAAATGAGATAATTTGTCTAAGATTCTCACAGTGCTGGCACATAATAAGCATTTGATAAGTGTTGTGTTGCTGTTGATCCATTTTATTAATGTGGTTATTATTATATTTATCAAATGGTTGGCTTAAACCATTATGTGATACATTAATGTTTGGTGATCAGCTTCCTGATTCTTAGTTAAGATAAAATTTATTCACATTGCTTAGAAGTTAGGCACTTTACTGATGGACCTATTTGCCAGTTTAAATTTGGTTTACACTATCCTGACATTGTGTCAGGAATCAATTCACATATATCTGTATCCCCACAGTGGATGGTAGTTGAATGAGAGTAATTGACAGGCACCTAAAGGGGTTTAGAGTTTTCATAACACTTGGGAGGAGCATGGGATTTGATACAAAAGAGCTTGATAAGTGACATGTTAGAAATGGTGGAGGAAAAACTCTTATCAGGAACATAATGAGTCCCTCTTGAATGATGACTCTATGATAACATGTTATTTTTTTCTTTATGTTTTAAGTTTGTCAACAGAACAGGAGGACATTTTACCTGCAATATAAACTGTCTCTTCCACACATTTTTTTCCCTCAGTATTGAGGTCATAGTTTTAAATTTGTGGCACTCCTTAATTACACTGGGAATGGGCTGATTACAGAGGATGTAATTACAGCTTTGCAGTATTGTTATACAGAAGCTAAAATAGGATGGAATCCCTGAAGAATTGAACTAAGGGACTTGTCATGGATGAAAAGTTATAAATATTTGTTTTCTGATCAAGCATAGAGAATTCATAATATTTTAATGTATCTTTTCTACTAGGAATGAGTTAACTATCCAATGCATGTCTTTAATCCTTGCCAAATAACTTTCTTTTTAAAGTTGTTTAGGATTTGAGAGGACATTTTACAAGGAAGTTAACTTGGGGTATTCTTCTTGGAAATAGAGTCCTTTTTGAGATTCTAATCCACTCTTCTGTAATTACACTACACAAGAGGAACGTGTTTTAAATAATTGTATAATGAAAGAACTTTCAAACTTTTTTATGGGGAGGATCCACTTTTAGTTTTTCCTGTTTTGAGAACCTGACAGGCTGGCCCAAGGGCTGTGGCCTGTGAAATTCTGAAGAAGCTGGTCTGGATGCTGGGGTGGGGTGGTTGATGATCTCATCCACAGTCTTGGCGAGAGGCTTGCCCATGGCTTCTGGCTCTGTCCCACTCCCTAGTTGAGACACATGGGAACCTGAGAAAAGAAACACGGCGGCTCCCTCCTGAAAGGTAGTGGGACTTCACAACCCAGTGGCAGAGTCCATGGGAAACTGCTTTGGTGGTGGAGTGGTTACAGAAACTTTGGCAAAGTGCTTCTTCCTCCCACCTTAGCATTAGAAGGGTATTTAACAGTACAGCAGCGAAATATTTTCCCCTCTCTACATCACAGTTCTTAGAATTTTATAAGAGAACAGTTTCACAAAAACTTTTCAGGATTTTTCAACTTACTAAATAATACCATGTGCTATTTCATTTTCATGAGAAGAAGGTATGTTTTCTTATGATACGAAGGAGGGAAGACTGTTTGAAGTGTAATGAAAAGACCATTAAAATTGAATGGTCATCAGTGAATCTTAGCATTGCCATAACTGGCAAAAAAGATTTTGAAGACGCTTCAGTTTCCATTGTGTTCAGTGTTTTCAGCAGCAAGCATGATGCATCTTTTTCAGCATGGTGCAAGTTCATTTATCTTTTTCATGGTTTCTGAAAATCGGCTGGTATCCCCATCTGTGTCCAAGCCCCATCTTACACAGTTAGACACATGAAACTGACAATTCGAATACATTCGCTCTCAGCATTTCCTTACTACTTGTTTCCTAACAACCTCCTATTCCCCTGGACCAGTCCCATGAGCACACCTTAGGACAGTCAACAGGCTAGTCAGGTAAAGCCTTTCAGGGAGGAAAATAGGAATTTATATGCAGAAAGAGTTATACCCCCAACCATCAACCAATGTGAATCCAGGATAGGAGGGAGGCCCTGATGGAACCTTTCCAGAGCCAGTTGGGTGCTTGTAATGCTATTACACATTGCAGGGTTGTGATGTATGTATGAGAGAGAGAGAAAAAAAGAGACAGAGACACTGGTTATGCTACTGAATTGGAATCAGCACTTCTGGTATGGTGCATGGGTTGATCCTAAATCATTCACTATTTCTTGCCTTATATCCTGAAGCATTTTGAAGGATAAAGTTTGAGGTTAATTTATAGTCTTGAAGAAAGGTGTTTCCTTGTAAAGTTAGCTGGTCTTACAAGATTTGAAGCTGCAAGCCTGGCCTGTTGTGCACAGTGCCCTAAACAAGGAAGCTAATTGCCACAATGCTAATTACTAATGCAGGGATATCTATATATTTATGTGAGTGTATAATACAAGTGTGTGTGTTTATGTGTATATACACACATATAGTTGACTAGGTTATTTTTTTCTTTCAAATATATATTTGAATGCTTTCAGCAAATATTTGCTGAGAGTTGACTGCATTTTAGTTATTTGAGGTCCACAATCACTTATCTAGAATTTCCAAAGCCAAATGTTTCCAAAATTCTAGAGTTTTCAAATTTTAGAAGCGCAGTAAGGAGCATCCACCATATATTACATAAAAGCTTCAGTAAGGCCTGTGGCACCACCTCCTAAGCAAACCTCTGAATACTTCTACAGTGAACCATGTGAATAGTTACACTAAGTGGGATAATTAAGATAATAGATAACCTCACATCCATTCAAGTTTTGCTGCCAAATGAGTTCAGATAAGAAGTTCTGCTGCCACAATTTAGCAAAAACTTTATGTAGTTTTTAGATCTTTGAAATTGCAGACAAGGGATTGTGGACGTGTACAATGAGGGTATAGACTTGGTATCTTTTTGGTAAGAAGGGTGTGGAGTTTGAGGGTCCTAAGGCAGCTTCCTTCTTCAGTAGGATTGGGTTTTAAACCAAACAGTAACAATTTTCTGTCTCCATTATTTTTCTTTGCATATTAACAGGCTCTAGGCATTGATGCTGACTGACTTTATATGCTAATACAGATTATCATTGACTCTGGTTTTGCTAGTAACAGGAGATAAGTGATTTTGAGAGCTTTTAACTAGGGTACTCATAATCTTGAAAGTAGCATAGACCTTGGGATGTCCAGATATGAAATTCTTCCCCTCAGAACTGAGGTCAAATTATTGCTCCTTTTCCCATGAATAGTTCCAATTAATATGCCTTTGTGCCTTTTCCAATTAATATGTTTGTATAATCTAGGCTAGGGTTTCTTCAATGTCAGCACTATTGACATTTTGGGCCAACTGATTCTTTATGGTGGAGGGCCTTGTAAGATGTTTAGCAGCATCCTTGGTCTCTACTCAGTAGATGCTTGTAACATCTCTCCAGTTGTGACAACCAAAAATATCTCCAGACATTGGCCAGTATCTTCTGGGGGTGCAGCATCACCCCCAGTTGAGAACCACTGATCTACACCTGTGTTCGTGTTGTGTGTGTGTGTGTATACACGTGTATATGCCAGTCTGTCATTAGAAGTTAGACTCTTTATGGTCCTGCCTGGCTCATCTTTCCCACCTGAGTTACATATACACCTGGTGATTGTATCTTCTCTGCTCAGAGCCTGTTCTTTACCAGTGCTTCTCACAGTTTAAGGTTCATTTGAATCACCTGGGAATCTTGTTAAATGGCAGATTCTGATTTTGTACGCAGGGGATGGGCCTCAAAATTTGCATTACAGCATGCTCCCAGGTGATGCCAGGACTGACTAAGGCTTTACTATGTATGTGTCAGATGTTTTCTGGAAATGGTATTCTGGCTCAATATTAAGTCAGCCAATTGTTCATCATTGATAATACCCCAAACTGTCAGCATAGCATATATTCCTGACCTACAGGGCCATCCATTTTTCTCACAGAGAACATCGGGTAGGACTAATGACTAATCTAAAATCTGTCATAATTACTGGAAAAAATGACTTAAAATGCATATTATAGGTGTTCGATTAGTAGCTAAATTTTCACCTTAAAAAAGGCAGTAAATAACTTTAGTTCTAGCCCAAAGACTAAAATTATTTGAAACTATATACCATAGTAAAAGAATTCTGGTAAAAGAATGCTACCATTCTTTTAGTGCCAGTGATGTGCTGCCAAGCACTGAGCTAAGTCAGTAGTACAGCTATTGCTTCTAATTCTCAGGTGAGCCTATAGGGTTTGAGATTATTCTCTATTTTACAGCCATGAAAATTGAGGGTCAGAAAGATCAGGAAGGGGCAGACAGAGCCTGTTCTCTTTCCCCATACTACACTGCCTCTCCAACAAAGAACACAAACTAGTTCATGGACCTGGTCCACATCTGAAGTGTCTTTCTCAAGGAACACTCTTGTGTGTTAGAGAAACTTACCAGCCTAAAGAAAAATTCTCATTTATCATTGTGCTTGCATTCTTTTTAGTTCATATCTCACAGAGCAGTGGTTTTCAAATGTTTGTTCATAACTCCTAAAATAATTTTCTATTATGTACAATTAATTTGTTCCTGTAAAAAGAGTAATTATAGCACTTTCTTTTAGCAAATGCTGTCTTTTTTACTTATTGAGGTATAATTGAAAAATAAAATTATAAGATATTTAAAGTATGCAATGTGATGATTTGATATATATGAATTTTGAAAGGATTCCCACCAAGTTAATAGTTCCATTACCTCACACGTTCACCTTTTTTGTGTAAGAACACTTCGGTTATATTCTCTCAGCAAATTTCAATTATAATATACAGTATTATCAACTGTAATCACCGTGTTATACATGATAACCTCAGACAGTATTCATCTTATAACTATAGTTTTACCAGCCCTTCCCTATTTCCCCCATTCCCCCAGTCCCCGGCAACCACCATTCTACTCTCTTTCTAAGTTCAACTTTTTTTTTTAGATTCCACATTTAAGTAATACCATGCACTGTTTGTCTGTCTCTGCCTAGCTTATTTCACTTAGCATAATGCCCTCTAGGTTCATCCATGTTATTGCAAATGGCAGGATTTCCTTCTTTTTAAAGGCTGAATAATATTCCACAATATATATACACGTGTGTATATTCCCACACATATATGTGTGTGTACACACATGTAAATGTATATGTGTGCTGTAGATATATAATGTATTATATATAACACTTTACCCATTCATCCGTTGTCAGACACTCAGACTGTTTCCATACCTTGGCTATTGTGAATAATGCTGCAGTGAACATGGGAGTACAGATATCTCTTCAAGATAGTGATTTCATTTCCTTGGGATATATACCAAAGGATCACATGGTAGTTCTATTTTTAATTTCTTGAGAAACCTCTACACTGTTTTCTATAGTGGCTGTACCAGTTTACATTCCCATCTGCAGTGTGCAGCAGTTCCCTTTTCTCCACATCCTCCCTAGCATTTGTTATCTCTTGTCTTTTTGATAATAGACATCCTCACAGATGTGAGATGATATCTCCTTGTGGTTTTGATCTGCATTTCCCTGATGATTAGTGATGTGGAGTGCCTTTTCATATACCTGTTGGCCATTTGTATGTCTTCTTTGGAAAAATGTCTGTTCAGGTCCTTTGCTCATTTTTTAATTGGGTCATTTGAATTTTCTGCTTTGAGTTGTATGAGTTCTTTGTATATTTTGGGTAATAACCCCTTATCAGTTATATGTGGTTTGCAAATATTTTCTCCCATTCCATAGGCTACCTTTTCATTTTGTTCATGGTTTCCTCTGCTGTGCAGAAGCTCTTTTTAGTTTGATGTAGTCCTATCTGCTTATTTTTACTTCTGTTACCTTTGCTTTTGGTGTCAAATTCAAAACATCATTGCTGGGCTTCCCTGGTGGCGCAGTGGTTGCGCATCCGCCTGCCGATGCAGGGGAACCGGGTTCGCGCCCCGGTCTGGGAAGATCCCACATGCCGCGGAGCGGCTGGGCCCGTGAGCCATGGCCGCTGGGCCTGCGCGTCCGGAGCCTGTGCTCCGCAACGGGAGAGGCCACAGCAGAGGGAGGCCCGCATACCACAAAAAAAAAAAAAAAAAAAATCATTGCCAAGACCAGTGTCAGGGAGCTTCCCCCTATATTTTTTTTCTAGGACTTTTAGTTTCAGGTCTTAGGTTCAAATCCTTAATCCATTCTGAGTTGATTTTTGTGTATAATGTAGGACAAGAGTCCAGTTTCATTCTTTTGCATGTGAATATCCTGTTTTTCCAGCAGTTATTGAAGAGACTATCCTTTCCCCCTTGTATATTCTTGGCTCCTTTGTTGAAAATTAATTGACCATATATGGATGGGTTTATGTCTTGGATCTCTTTTGTGTTTCACTGGTCTCTGTGTCTTTTTTTATGCCAATACCAACTGTTTTGATTATTATAGGCTTCTAGTATAGTTTGAAATCAGGACATGTGATGCCTCCAGCTTTGTTCTTTATCAAGATTGCTTTGGCTATTCAGGGTCTTTTGTGGTTCCATGTACATTTTAGGATTGTTTTTTCTATTTCTGTGAAAAATTACATTGGAATTTTGATAGGAATTACATTGAATCTGTAGATCATTTGGATAGTATGGACATTTTAACAATATTAATTCTTCCAATCCATGAACATGGAACATCAGTCCATTTATCTGTGTCTTCTTCATTTTATTTCATCAATGTCTTATAGTTTTACTATACAGATCTTTTACTTCCTTGGTTAAATTTATTCCTAAGTATTTTATTCATTTTGATGCTATTGTAAATAGAATTGTTTTCTTAATTCTCTTTCGGTAATTTGTTCTAAAAGAATTTTTTTTAACTAAGTACGCCTTCACACATTTTAAAGCTGGCATCTAGAATTTTTTATTCAAGGTTTAAATAATTGCAAAAGATATATATTAACGTCTGCCATATCATCTAAAAGTCATCACTGGCAAACCAGTCAACCAAATCAGACATTCAGGAAAAGTCTGGCTTCATTTTTCAACTTAAGTAAAAGTGTAAATACACATCCCTCTGGCAACCATTTCACTTCTAGAAGAGATGAGGAACAAGAGCTTATTACCCTGAGTTGTCACCAGATGAAATAACAGGCACTGTTACTTCCCTATATCCATCCAGTGCTTGGTTCAGAAGCTGCTGCTGCTCTGCTCTCATGGGACTCTATCAGGAGTATTTCTAGAGTTGTCCCTTTGTCTGTGCCCCAGAGGGGTTTCCAACCCAGGAAGATACAATGTAAGAAGATCTTACATTAATTTGGTAAGATTTTGTCAAGTAAGAAGAAGACTCTTTCCAAAGTGTTGTTAGAAAAGGAAACTTGTAGAGCACAAGCACTTTTCTTCTGGCAGAAAGCATGTGTGTGAATTGCGGATGTAGACACTGATTCCCTTAAAGCTCTCCATGCTTATACCTCTGGAAATTCTTTGTGTACCCACAAGAGTATGTGTACTCCAGTTTGAAGAATACTGTCTTGGAGTACTCATATTCATGTTCAAGTACTGACATGAGAGGATTATAGGAACATTCATTGAATCCTGTCCAATAAAAACAGGTTGTAGAAGCTGGTTTTATGTACACAAATGTGAGGTAGTTAAATCCAAACTGGCTTAAAGCAGTGGCTTATAACAGCTCTTCTTTAAAGTTTCTATTATGGCTCGGAACTGTCATAACTTACTGTAGTTTGTCACTATTATTCTGTGCAATGCCAGCTCCTTGTTTTTTCAAAAATCATCACGTATGTCATCTTGAGCATTCTTTGGTACTAATCATAATGCTGGTTCCTTATTACAAAGTATACATTCAGAGCATCTTTTCAGTTTTTATTTACACACACGTCAGCACACATGTGTGACTGTATTTTATCTCCTCTCAGTAAAACACTGTTAGTAATATGCATCATATAACACACATAATGAAACAGATGGTGTGTCTAAATGCTATAATGCCAGTCATACCCATAATAACTTATATATAATTCTCATCACTTTCGATTTGTTTTATTTATGTACATTACAATCAACACTACTAAAATATAAGCTTCTTAAGAACAGGACACATGTCTGATTCATTTGTGTCTTCTATATTGTCTACTACAAAGCCCTTACATGTAGAAGATACCAAATGAATGGCTTTTTGAATGAATGAATGAACATTTTCCTGTGGGAGATACTGTAGTATTGTCCTAACTAATTTTATTCATTTTTACAAGAAGGTGCTCTGGTGTTTACCATGTGCCTGGTTTTAGGTATTTAAGAAAATTAGGTGTAAATGGTTTTCCCGTTGGTGTTCTCCAAGTACACTGGCCTCTGGAAAGAACTGAGACTGTTCTTCTTTCTTCGGATCCCTGCATTAGAACTGTATGTGCTTGCTTGTTTGAGAAGGGAGATGGGTGGTAAATGTCCACATCCTAGCCCCCCACTCTCCTTTGGTTATTTCATCTCTGCAAACAAAGGAGTGGTCCTTTTAATTTTTTCCTCAGAGCCAGAGCTATACTGGACAAATATGTTTGTTTATTACACAAGCAACATTACATCAACAACAATGAAACCGAAAAGGAAATATTCACCTATGGTCCGACCACCCTAACACATCAATTATGTTTCTACTTTTCCAGATCCTTTCCCAGTTTTTCATACAACCAGCCCATATAAATAAGCTTAGCATGATTATCAAGCAATAAAACCACAAGCCATTAATGGCATTGTGTTGTTTCTGGTAGCTATAGAAATCAACCTATAAGTAGTGAACAACTTCAGAGTCAGCTTAGTTTCTCACCTGTCATCTTTTAGAGGACAAATACCCACTGTATTTACTATGTGGACCTTGAATTTACAGTTTCTGATGTTATGAATATGGCAACACTATTGTTCATGTAATTTGCAAACAACAAAGAATATAATACTGGGACTATACTGACATGAACAGGGAGGGTTCCTGTTCTGCAGAGTTTGTAGGCTTTTGGGAAAGAATGAGCAGATAATTTCAGTGCAACTCAGTAAAGCCTCCAGAGTAGTGGTTCTCAAACTTTTTGGTCTCGTGATTCCTTTATGCTCTTAAAAAAATCATCGAGGACTCTAAAGAGCTTTTGATTATGTGGGTTATGTCTGTCAATATTTATAGTATTAGAAATTCAGACCAAGATATTTTAAAGTATTTATATATTTATTCGTTAAAAATAATAAACCCACTATATGTTAACATAAATAAGATGTTTTTTTGAAAAATAACTTTTTCTAACCCAAAAACTTAGTGGGAAGGGTTGATTTATATTTTTGAAAACTCTAATGCCTGGCTTAATTGAAGGCAGCGGGATTCTCAAATCTGTTTCACACCTCCCATCAGCTGTAAGAGCAATGACGTCACCACATGTCATGTAGCCTTTGGAAAACTTTTATGCTTGTGAGGGAATGAATGAAAAAGATAGCGTTATTATGAAAATAGCTTTGACCTCATAGACCTCTTGAAAGGGGCCATAGTTTGAGAATCACTGTTCATCTCGAGGATAGACAGTTGAAGCATAAATGGCAAATAGTCTTTCTCTGGAAAAGTCTCTGGTTTAGGCTGTTAGTAACACCTTCTTCAGGCTGTCACTGAGTGAGCCCTTTGCTTCATACCAATGAAGTCCCCAGATTCACTGGCCTACTCACTGCTTTAGTGTTTACGTTGTTAATAAAACTAGTTGCTCTCCATCATAGATAGATGGAAGATTCCCTGCCTTCAAATACCTCTTTCCTAGTTTTTAGAAAAATCCTAAGTGACAAAACTGCCTCCATAAGACATCGTGTTTTGTTTGAAACCACAATTTGAAATAAAGGCATGGAAACCACTGAGTGACCTGGTTCTTAAATGGGTTCATTCACAATGCTGTGCAGGTTGGCAGACATTTAATTCATTTCAGACTTTTATGAGGCAATTACAGTGAGCACCTACTATGTGCAAAGTAGTGTGCCTGTTATTTATCAGTTTACCTTTTTCTGTTAAAACCTGCCTGTATACTTGCAGACCTTACTCTGGTCATAACTTATAATAGTTTCCCATCAACAGCCAAACAGTGTGATGATACCAAGTCCTGTTTGGTCTTTTGTTAAGATATATGAAATAGTGTATCTCTCATTCTAGTCCTAACTGTGTAACTTCACCTTGATGGGCCTCAATGCCTATATTTGCTTTCATTCTTCCAGCACTAGTTTAATACATTACTTTTTCTTCTTGATTTAACATGTTCACTAATAAGCAGAAAACTACATCTAATGCTTTATTCATCTTTATATCTGCTCTCATGGCTAGACTCTGATAGTCTGATTATAATGATGTCCCACTATATCTTCAAGCAATTTTTATCTAATATGTAGTTTTAATTGTTGCATTGCATTGATAGCAGCCATGTTTATGGTTAAATAACCACAGAATTCTAAGCAGTTTGCAGAGTAATTACATGGAATTTGTTAGAAAGATTCCTTAGGTTGAGATAGGTTCTCGGTAATCAGGCCTGTAATTTATGTCTCCTTGCTCTACTCTCTGCTTTTTCAATGGGACTTTTCACTGTTTAGTCTAATTTTTAGGAGCACTCATAAAAATAGCTATGACTAGTCTTTTTTATTCTATGTATGCTGCTTCCTTTTATTTCTCTCACAAGTTAAAGGTTTTTTAAAAAAAATTACAGCTACAGCATACCATAGTCATAATGTAATGCTTGATTCATTTGACTTGGTCAGCAAGATCTAGAAGAACAGTAACACTTTTTTGGGCATCTGCTAGCCAAGTATGAGTATAAATCTGTGTCTGCTTTATGTCCTTGTTACTGAAGATACTGTCATCATCATTGAGATCATTTAGAGACACCATAAATGGGTCCAGATCCAGAAAACTGGGTTGCTGTTTTCCTTCACTGTTTGAAACAAGAATTAGGGTATGAAGTGATGGAGAAGGCTTTAGCTGGTGTCAGAGGAATATACAGTAAAAATGGGGGTGAGTCAGAACTCTTCAACATCTGAACAGTCTTGTTTGGCTCCCCAGGGGTCAGAGGAAGTGAATGAATAAGATGCAGATCATCAATGACCTACTAATTATAAGGAGGGAGCTTTTAGCAGAGGAACCGGATCCTAAGAGGAGCTTATGAAATCCTCAGGTTGAGCAGAGGGACCAGGATTGGTACAAATCTTTTTTAAAAAAGAAGGAAAAATAGCAAAGAAACTGAGACAAAGGGTCTCCTAGAAAGAAAAACTGCTGAAAGGCAAGGTTTCAGAACTAGAAAAAGGTCAGTCTAAGAGCTCACAGGCACAGAGCTTGGGGAGTAAGGCTACAAGGAGAATATTTTCATTTTGAGACCATGGAATCTGGGCCAGGAGACTCTGCACACTCCAATCAAAGGGCCAGGTGGAGACTTAAAAAGGTGCTCAGTCTAGGCCCAGGAGAGGAAATCAGAACAAGGGAGTGACAATAAGGACAGCATGTGTAAATTTGTACCACCATAATTACTTAGAGCCTGAATTATATGTTGTTACTTCTTCAGTGCTGTACTGTCAGTTAAGGAACTTTCTAGAAAGAACTGTTGGATGATGGATGTTCATTGAATACCACTAACCTTATGCTTCCTCGTCCCCCATTTTAATTTTTTGTATTACAAAGTATCTACTCAGATGGATTTGTCTTTTTGCCATTTACTGAAATAGATTCTTTGCTTTGAATATATTATAGCTATCATGAAGAAACTTTAAAAAAAAAATTACTGCGAGTATACTACTACACTAAAGAGCCTACTCACTTTTCTTTTCGGTTCTTTTCCCCGCCTCCCCACTCTGAATGAGGTTTGAAAAATATCCCTCAGATCAGTGTTTTAACATTTTTTTCTTTTCCAGACTTTCCATTTTGATTGCTACTACACCAGAAAAACAAACAAAGGAAAAAAAACTAGCCTGTCTTTCAACAGATTGAGACTTCAGGTCCTTGGCAGACTGGAAGTTTCATCTCCCTGATCCGTCAAGGCCTACCTAGGCCTCCCACAGCCATGGTGCCTTCCCTGGCTGCCTGGGAGAAGTATTCAAAAAGCCACCCAGCATGTGGTGCCTTGGATTGTCACAGATTGAGTGTGCTCCTATATTCCTGAGAGCACCTTGCCTTGTACATGGCATGCAGAGCCGCCTTTAAGTTTAAGTTGATGGTAATGATGATATTGGGCTTGTTCCCAGGTTCCTAACATTTTGACTGTTTATCATTCTTTCCATTCCTTCCTCCCCCTCTCTGTGGTTGATTTGGTACTCTTTGTGATCTGTGTTCTTCTGGATCATATTTGTTTGCTCCACCATGGTAGCCTTCTTTAGGATAGGAATGATGTCCTCTCTACTGCCTATTCCCTACTGCCCCAGCAGTAGATGGCAGTAAACAGTGCAGGTGACTGGGTGACAAGGGCCAGGCAGGATGACTGACAGGGAGCAAGTACGCTCACCAGCACCAAGGCACAAATGGGAAAGAGGCAATAGAATACTGTGTGGGGCAGGGTAGTGCTGGGGGAGAAATTCAGATTTTGGAGTTCAATTTTCAGACCTGAGTCTTGGCTTCCCCACTCTACTTAGTGTGACTGAGCAAGCAATTTAACCTCTACAAATCTCATTTTCTTCATCTGTAGAATGGGGATAATACTGGAACCTCCCTCATAATAGTGCTGTTCCAAGGATCAAGTAAAACAATCTACATAAAAGCTCCTAGCATGGGGCCTGGCACAATACATATCAGTTACCACTAGAAGTAGGAAACTGTACTGATGATGACAGTATAGAAGAAGATCTCAGCCACAATGGGCTGCCTCATGTAACGGTCACCTGGGAGAGACAGAGTCCGAATTCACACTAGAATGAAAGATATGACTCCATAATCTATTTACTGTGATCTATCTTAAGGCCATTCATGGATGTTTTCAGCCATGCACATGGTTTGCTATACTGATTATCATTGGTAGGCCAGGGTTTCTCGGCTTTGGCAGTACTGACATCTTGGGCTGGATGACTCTTTGGTGTGGGGACTGCCTGTGCATTGCAGGGTGTTTAGCAGCACCCCTGGCCTCTACCCACTAGATGCCAGAAGTAACTCAGCACCCCCAGCTCTGTTGTGACAATCAAACAACGTCTCCCAACATTGCAGAAAACCTGGGGGGGAAATGTCACCTCTGGTTGTAACCACCATTTTAGGGCATAGTTGATTTTTTGGAAAACTTCTGTTAGATCTCGTTGTGTTAGTTTTCTCTGGCATTCATAACTCTGCTTCACTGTTTGCTGCTCAAATATATTTGGGATCAGTATTTCCCATTTCTCTTTTGTTCACAGATCTACACCACAGCACTTCTCCCTTCCTGGAAGAGAACTGCTATTCTCCCAAAGCCTCTTTGATGTTCTGCTCCTCTTTCTCCTGTTCTTCGTTCCTCACGTGTAAACGTGCAGTGACGTTGTCTGCTGAGATAATACGCTCCTAGACTTGTCTGCCTGGGGACTCAGAGGTGGGGTGGGCTGACGAATGCAGTCTCTTTCTGTATGTGCTACTGCTGGGCTTAGTTTCCATAGTGGAAAATGTGGAGAAGACTATTGAGGATATTTTATAATGTTTTTTGAACATTTCAGAGAAAAATACAAATAACAGGTTGAGAGATACTCAGATTATCTGAGAAAGAAGTTATTTGAGGTTTTCATACTGTTATACACTTAACTTTTTAATTATACAAAGTTTACTTTGCTCAGTTTTAACTCTTCAAGAAAGTCTGAATTTCAGTCTTGGATTTCAGATTAGCATTCCTAAATATATACGTCTCCAAATATGTATATTAAAAGGTATAGGGTCCTACCTCATCCTTCATCTGCCAGTTCCTCTTCCCCAACTTATAACCACTGATATTAGTTTCTTACATGTACTTCTATAGTGTCTTTATGAGTAAATAAGCAAATACAAATAGATTCTTAGTCTCTCCCTTTTTTATACAAAAAATAGCTTACTATAAACTCTCTTTATCTTTCACCTTGGTTTTTGCAGTTAAATATTTTCTTGGAGATATTTTTTTTTAAGATTTTTTTGATGTGGACCATTTTTAAAGTCTTTATTGAATTGTTACAATATTGGTTCTGTTTTATGTTTTCTGGTTTTTTGGCCCCAAGGCATGTGGGATCTTAGCTCCCCGACCAGGGATCGAACCCACACCCCCTGCATTGGAAGGCGAAGTTTTAACCGCTGGACCACCAAGGAAGTCCCAGAGATCTTTCTATTAGATCAGTGTTCTTAAGCAGGGACAGAAAAAGGGAATAAAAGTCAACATGGCTGCTAAATAAATCTTTACAACTTCATGCTTAAAAAATTAAAATTTACAGGATTTTTGAGATGAAGTAACATAGAGAAACAGGAGTCATACTTTTGCTGTTTTGAATTTTTAATATTAAGATAAATTGTAATAGTAATGTTATTTGATTATAATTTTATAACAACACCTTAACTGATGTATATCTGTTTTTATAATGTCTGTGTGTAGCATCTGCATTTTCTTAGTTAAGAAACTGAAGCCCAGGAAGACTAAATAATACCATTGTTATGGTAGCCCTGGTACTAGAACACAGACTCCAATTCCCAGTTGCTATCAGCGTGGGATTTAGTTTATAGCGAAAAAGAAACAAGCATACTGAGGGTCTACTCTGTGCCACTTGATCTTACTTAATCCTTAAAACAACCTTATGAGGTAAGTATTATTCCTATTTTACAGATGAGGGTAAGGACCAAAAAACTAAAATTTAGAGAGGTTAAATAACTACCAAATAGCACAAATAATAACCAAACCAGAATAAAAATTCACTGTCTACAAAGCATGTGTTCTTTTAGCTTAACCAGTCTACATGCTAGAAAGCCCAGACAGAGTACTGACCTCAGAAGAGTTTCCTCTTTTTCCCATCTCATGCTTTTAGTGTCAATTTGTTCATTCATTCCTGCATTCTAGGTCCCTATCCCATTGACTTCCTGACCCCTCCTACCTTTGCTCAGTCTGCTCCAGTCATACCAGTTTCCCTGTTGCTCCCTGAGCACAGCAGGGCCTGTGGCTTTTGTACTGGCTGCCTTCCCAGGGAGCCACTGGACTCTCTCCCCTAGTTCATGTAGTAACACCTGGCATACTATATTTTACTTACTTGATCATTGGCTGTCTCTCCTACTAGAATGTAAACTTCATGTGAGTAGGGAGGTAGGGGTGGGTGTGGGGTGTGTGTGTGTGTGTGTGTGTGTGTGGGTGTGTGTGTGTGTTTCAGTGACAGGTCAAGCAGTGGTCTGTTTTATTCAGTGCTACATTTCTAGCTCAAGAATAGTGTCCAGTATTTGCTTGGTAGTCGATAAGTATTTGTTAAATATTTGAACAAATGCCTATTCTACTTTTGAACTAGGTACCATGTTAGGGTATAGTGTGTGACTGTAAGCAAAAGACACATAGTACAGTCACCCTCTGTATCTTCAGATGCAAAACCCATAGATAGGGAGGGCTGACTGTACTATATCATTTTATATGAGAGACTTGAGCATCTGTGGATTTTGGTATCTGTGGGAGTCCTGGAACCAATCCCCCTCGGATACTGAAGGATGACTGTAAGTATTCAATAGTTCCTTTCCTCTGTAGTCATCGAATAACAGTTATCATTTATTGAGGAATTATTATATGCCATGTACCATGCTAGTCCCAGAAACAGTCATAAGAAGCAAGTACAGCAAGTCCCCGACATACGAACCTTCAAGTTGCAAACTTTCAAAGACTTGAATGTGCATTCCATCAGTGTCAGGCGTGAGTGAAACTGCAGCTTGCCCTCGGTCTCCTGTTGCTGACGATCCTTCAGCTCTACCATATCCCACCTCCTCTCCCTCCTCCAGTCAGTAACTCTTCTTGCCTGTTCACTCAATACCAGCCCCTGTATGCCAGCTGTTGTGCTGTACTACTGTACTTTTCAAGGTACTGTACTGTAAGATTTTAAATGTTTTCTTTATTTTTTGTGTTTTTTTATGTACATATTATTTGTGTGAAAAGTATTACAGTCTATTACAGTACAGTACTATATAGCCGATTGTGTTAGCTGGCTACCTAGGCTAACTTTGTTGGACTTACGAACCAACTGGATTTATGAACAAGCTCTTGGAAAAGAACTCGTTCGTATGTAGGGGACTTACTGTATTATTATTCTCATTTTACAGAAAAGCAGTTTCTCAGCACCGTGACATACATCCACACCTCCTATCTCAAATATCTCATATACCATCCTCTCCAGTGAATGTGTTGTAATATTCTGCCTGGGAAAGGCACAGAAAATCACTACCACTTGCGATCTGCTGTTTTGACACTGTATTTTCTGTAGGTTCATGGCTACTTTGAGCTTGAGCATGAGATATTAGCAAATATTCTCTTAATCATTGTAATAATAAAACAAGTTTAGTCATTTGGCATAAATTCATGATTATTTTTGGATGGTTTAGAAAATTGTGACTTTGCCAGTAATAACATCTCATGTTCCCTAGAGGAGGTGGGTTTGTCATAAATACCATTTCCATAGAACATTTCAAGGAACTTAAAGTTCTCAGAAAGTATTTTTAGCAGGCAGCTTTTCTCAGACAGACTTCAAGGGCATAATGCTGTATACCCTTAGATGTGTGTGTTGTATGTGTTTTATCTTATTAAGAATATTTGTATGTATTTCTCTTATTGCAAAATCCATTTATATTTAGATGTTCCTTTTGTATCTTAGTGGATTGAGGAAAACAGAAATAGATTCTTTAGAAAAGCATTTGATGTAGCTACACAATTTTGTTTTTAATCTCCTTTCATCCTTTTTTTCTCTTCCCAGATCACAGGTTATTTTCATTCAGATATTGCAAATAGATATTTTGGAGGATTAGTATAATTCCTTTCTCTTAACACTTATTCTTTGGTAGGTTGTTTTTCTTTCTTTTATTCTCTTTTTTAAAAAGTTACAAAGAATATATCCTTTTCCAAATCTTACTCTGAGCCAAAAGAAAAGACATTTTTTTTTTAAGCCCCTAGTTCCTGTAAGTCTTTTTTTAAAAAAGGCTTAACTCTTTTATTTGGCTTTCATACTTTAATTCACTGGTGTTCAGTTTGTAGATTTAACATAAAAGGCCAAAGCAGGGAGCAGTCATGTGCCAGAGTAGATGAGTTCACTGGTTTTCACCTCCCTGTAGTCTGGCTGCCTGCACAGAGGCAGCGGCTAACGTGGTATGCTTGGGAAACCAAACGTTTCCTAACTTGTTAGTGGGAAATTTAGACTTCAGAAACTTAGAAACCACAACAACAGAAGCTTATGTTTTATTGTGACTACTGAAGTCACACAATTTGCCATGAGAAACAGGCTAGATAGGAGTCCAAAGAGCATAAAATGTGAAACATTTTGATCCCTAGAGAACTTCCTTCTTTTTCCCCTTCCATTTTAGCTATAGTAAATCAGTAAATAAGGAGGGCAAAGGAAGTAGAACACTGAACACCATACAGTATTTGGAGGTCAAGGCAGCTGGAAGATGAAGGTTGATGTTTGGCCTGACTGCCTGCTGAGTAAACAGTGAGATCCTGAACCACTGGATGTAGGATGAACATCCTCCATCTACCTTTACTCACTTTTCCTAGTTCCTGAGGGTGACTGGTTTCTGTCTCCTAAATGATGTTTTGGAGAACTAGAGTTTGGGCCATATGTAAAACTTAATTACAGATAGGTGGGAAAGTTTTATTCTAAAATCTGTTGGAATGTAACTAACCATTTTTCTTGTGGTCTTTGCATGTCCTCTTGCATACATTTTAAAAATTAAAATTATTTTGGTCATCTAACCTTGTTTAATTTTCCCTAACGAACAGTTCAGAGCATTTGGGTTACATTTTCCTTTTCTACCACTTCTTAGCATTGAGAAGATAGAAAGCATGAACACAGAGTTTGATCCTATTTTCCTTCTCTAAGTTGGGTTCTTCTAAGACGAATGTGTTCTAGAGAATATTTAGCTTGTGTAGTTAGGGGCAATTCCATCTTAAGATGTTACAGTGGTTTGCAACAGGCCTGCTAGTGGTGAGAGCAGTGACTTAATACTTTACTTCCCTTGGCCCTGGGCCTGTCTGCAGCTGATTTTGTCCCTGCACAAAAGTTTTACCCATTTAGTTATGTTTATCGGTATGAGAAATTCTGTTTGGAAAAAAATTGATGAAAAGGCTATATAGTATACCTTGTGTATGTGCTATATGAATACCCATCCATTTTTGCCCTGACCATATCTTACTTTTGAATTTTAATTAATTTTAAGATTTGAATCTTGAGAGAGGGCAAACTATTTCACCTTTGCAGTAGCTGAAAAAAGCATTGTTGAAAAAAGCACTGACTTCAGTCTCCCTCACTTTTAAAGTTTACTCATTCACAGCTAAAAACAAAGAAAAAAAGCAAAACCCCGATTCTCAAGCAACAGAAAAGCCACTTTCAGAAGAGCCATGTATTCAATGGACAGGGAATGTTGGACCAAAATCTGCCATTGACTTAACTCTATGACCTTGCCTCATCTACCTGGGTACCTCAGCTGCAACATGGGGAAAGCAATACAATTTTGTCTCTAAGGTTTACAAAGCCTTTAATGATCCTCAAATCTCAGGTCCAGAGGATAAAAACCACTACCAACCTTTAAAGTCCTTTCCCTCCCTTCTTTCCTATATAGCACTATATACAAATTCACATGTCAAAAATGTATATTCCATTCTATCAGAAGAGATTTTATGACTCGTCAAGTCTCAGTGGTTCATAACTATACAGGAACCTTAATTGGAATTTCATGGGATTCAGATTTATTTTTGGTTCTTTATATGTCAAGCATTTGTTGTAGTTCAAGATTATAAGTGTGCTGTAAAAGTACAGAAGTAAATCTTTTTAGTCTCTGACACTTAAAATGTTATGCTAAATTGAAAGTATAATTAAACTGAAAAATGAACACCTAGGAAGAAGTATTTGACTAGTAGTTTCTGAAAGGAAATCTTCATTGTCTGTGGCTCGGATCTAATATAAGCTATTTAACCCATGTTGTAAGATTTGTCTCACCTATTTGTTTTATATGTGTGCCTCTCCAGCATGGTAGGACTTTCCAGGTAAAATGGAGATTCCAGGCCAGCTTTTAAGACTTTTGCTCTCCTTGGTCCTTTACTCAGTAACTTGTTTTTTATTTCAGGTGACTAAGACTTCTTTAGGAAAGCTCATGTGGGTTTCTCATAGGAGGGATTCGTTTCTAGCAGGGACATCAGGATAAAGGATAACCTCACTTTTCAGAGTGGCTGAAGTTAAGTACTAGAGACATGGATTTTCTCCAATAAGCTTAATCCTGAGTTCTTAACTCTCCAATAAGCTTAAACATGAGTTCTTTGGGACTGCATCCTACAAAGCACCTCCTCTTTGGCCCTGAGACAGCCCCTTGTGCCTCAGCCTGGAGGAACCCAATAGCACCAAATGATGATGGAGCATCATTCTTATGGGCAGACTGGCTTAATATCTAGAAGAGCAATAGATACCATTTACTGAGTGTCTGCTGTGGGTCTGGCATTGTGCCAACTGCTTTATCATCACTTTTAATCTTCACTTTAAGGACTGAAATAACTATGGAAGTCCAGGTTGTTCTAAAGGCCAAATAATGGAATTTAAAATCAGACTTTGGGTGTTCTGATGCTGGATCAAGTCTTCTTTCTCTTTTTACCTCATATTCCCTTTTCACAGTAGACTTCCAAGGGATAAATCTGCCATCATTTTTTGGAATGCTACATTTACATTTCACTTTCCATCTTCTCCATGAATGTTCCCTAACTTGTCTAACCCTGGCTGGTTCCCCTTTCTGAGTTCCCACAGCCCTTACAGTTTTGTGACACAAATACTCTGTATTGTTTTATACTACTTTCTAATTTGTTATATTAGTTTTGCTCTTGAACTAACTATAAGCTCCTTAAAGAATCTGATACTTCTGTATCCTCCACATGGGTCTGAACTTGGTACATACTTGATGACCAAATGATTTGAGAGGTGAGAAGACCCATTTCTTAGGAGAACATAACTCCCTCTTAGGCGGAATGATGCCTACAGTTCTCAGAATTTACTCTAATTATTATGAGAGCTGAAGAAGGAGAAGTAGAGTTTTGTTCCTCCTGTTCTTGTCACTTTTGAGGAGGGAGAACCATTCAGTGAAGTGAATTCACTTGGAGACAAATTTAAATAAGTCTGGATGGGGGTAAACTAGCCAGAGAATCTTAACTTTGCCTGTGATTCTTTGCATCTTTGCTCAGCCCAGTGAATTTAATGAGACTGTAAGAAGACTCTTGTGAGGCATAATTTTAGGGGAGATGAGTAGAACCCCAGTCATTTAACAAAGTTGTTCTCATCTTTATCTAAAAGACCTCAGTCTGCCCCATATAGGCAGTTGTATGAAAGCCTGAAGGATAATACTGAACCTCAAACATAATGTGTTTCTTTTAATAAAAAGAGTGTTTAACTCTCTTGATAATAAATGAATTGATATTATTTTTAAAGAATAGATAATCTTCTCATTTGCAGCAAAGGATTACTTTATACAGAACTCCACCGAGTGATTCACCTCCTCTGCCATTCCCAATTAACTGACTAACAAGCCAAGGCTAAGGAACTTGCACAGCATCTCACTGCAGGCCATTTGTCTTCAGCAAGAAGGAACTTTCTCATGCTCTCCCCAAGCTCTTAGGCTAAGCAGCTCCATCCTTTTCTTCAAATGTAACAGCAGCAGTCACTTAAGTCTTGTCAGACCAAATGTGAAGAATATTTTACATTCCTCTTATAATTTCTGCTCAGAGATTTGTTTTTGTTTTGATTCACTTAAAAGAGAATTTTAAAAAGAGAGAGAAAATTTAGTTCACCTTTAAACTTTTGTTCCAAGACTGGTGGGCCATGAGATGATAAATCTGGCAGATTTACTCCTGTCAGAGTCACCCATCTTGAAGGTCTGAGCTCATCTTTTTTTTTTTTTTTTTTTTTTTTTTCCTGAGCTCATCTTTGCGGCTGCTCTTGGTAGGATGATTTGGAGCTCTCACAGGCTCAAGGGCTATAGTTATGTGAATTTTGCCTCTGGCTTAAGAGTGGACTTTTTCCTCACATTCTTCCCATTTTCTTTAGCTGACTTGTCTCTCTAATGATAGGATCAGTAGCTTATATTTTTATATAGTCTTTGACTCTACGTGATCAGAGTTCCCTCAGAGGTTATTGTGCACTATTCTATCCTTACCCAGTATTGAGAGATACTTACAGTGGATGACATTGTTCCCGTTTTTCAGGTTAATGGAAGCCAAGGCTATAGGAGGCTTATGCAGAGAATGGATGGCAGAGCCAAGAAGGGTAGAACTTGATTTACGAACCATTATTCCTACTCTTTAGTCTTAGCATTGAGGTAACACTATTTGTGCATATCAATTTAGTGTCACTAGTAAACAAGCTTGGAGACTGACTACATTTGTGTTGTATTTTTTTAAAAAAACAGTCCCACATTGTTTATCTTTATTTTTATGTACAGCTGACCTGTATTATCTATATTGCTTTATCAGTTCATTAAAAAAGAGCCCGAACAGGACAGTGATCAATGATTGAAACCACTGTGCAAGAGCTGCTGATGATCTTAGCCCTTGTCATCAACACAGTAGGTGTAGCTGTTTTAGTGACATGGTGTGGTGTGTGGAGAACTTAGTTGCTGGGCTTGTTGTCCTGCCTTGTACTTATAGCACAGTGTCTGGTAGATACTCAGTAAATGTTTGGTGCTGATGAGGAGTTACAAGCCTTAGGCTGGTTTCACAGGTTGACACTGGCGTTACCTAAGTTTGAAACTATAGAAAAATTATTCCTTTTCTGCAAAACCTGGCAGATGAATTGACTACCCACAGAAACTTTGGAATCAAACTATATATATACTTGGGAAAGGGCAATCTGCTAATTTCTAGTTATTGCAAGGACACACTGTTTGGACCCCATGAGTGCAATTCCCAGGCGTTCAGCTGAGGCACGGAAATTAGGGAAAAACAGAGGAATACCCTTCATTAAGGACAAAAACACTGCACTCTGCTCTTTCATATTTTGCTTCCCGTCCATTCCTTGCCACGGGGCAATTCACCTGGTACTGTTTCACCATCTTTATTCTCATTATTTTGGGAGGGCATTAAAGTGAGGTAGATGGAGGTGGGTAGACAGAGAAGCATCTGACTTGAAGTCTTCCTACACAACACATACTGTATAGTAAAAGCAGATTTCACTGCCTCGACTTCATCTGAGCCTAATTTGGTTTCTGGTTTCTGTGTTTTATATGTCAATTCTATGTGGTTACTTCAAATAGTGGCAGAGACTTGTTTTGAGCTCCTGAACAAAATCTAGAAGAAGGGGCCCTTCCTAACCCACTGTTTCCAGAAATACTCTTTTCTTACCAAATAAGAAGCTTCCAGGGTGTAATTTGTTCATATATTTATCCAGTACCCTTCTTGGCCTGGTGACATACCTACTAACTATAGCTAGGTCTTTTTCCAGGTGCTAGGGATAAAGTTGGTAGCAAAACTGACCCTCAAGGAGTTTACAGTCCAGGAGACAGATGATAAACAAGCAGTTAATGTATAATTTAATGTCATGTAGCAATGCATGGTATGAAGGAAAGTAAAGCAGGTAAGTATCTCCAGGAGCTTATATAGCCCACAGCGACTTCCTCTAAAGTTTTTGGGAGGGTTGTTTTAAAGGCACTGAGTCACTGAGTTTTGAAAGGGAACCTACTAGCTGGGGAGGTCTAGGGAATGCAGAATACTTGTAGTTGGAAGATGCTGCGAAGAGGTCACTTGTCAAGTTAGTGGATCAGACGTAAATGGCTTTAACTATAACTATAGAGCATACACTCTTTGCAGGTCACCTCTCAGCTTTTAGGCAGAGAGTGAGCTTTGCCGCCCAGAGGACCTTTAAGTACATTTATTATTTGTTTTCTTTGTTCTCCCTTTATCACCTCCCTTCCATTGTAGCCTGGTTGAACTGTATTGATTTTCACCTCCCTCCTCTCCCTTTGTCTTCTTACTGCTTGTACTTATTAACAAGAACTTTGAACCTTTCTACTTTCTTTTTTTTAATGGGTTTTATATCCAAATTAACACCTACAGTACCAAGGCTTCTTCTGGGGCTTCTGTTCTCATCTTTTCCTAACATTAATTTAAGGAGAAACCAAAGGCTATAGCCTAAGAATGCAAGGGGCCCTGGCTCTGCCTCTGAGTAGCTCTGTGTCTCTGAGGTAAGTCACACTGTAGACATCAGTTTCTTCTGCAAGATGAGGCATTTGGATCAGATGGCCTCCAGGGCCTCTTCCAGCTATAAAGTTCCATGGACATTCCCTGTCAGGTCTGTGTCCGTGTGTGTGTACACCCTCTGGGGCCTGGGGCATCCCACTGTCCATAAAGAACTTACCAAGGCATTTCTCAAACTCACATCTGTGGGACTGAGTGTTTGCTATTCTGACAAAATATACACTCTTTTACTGATAATGACTGTGCTCTAGGCTAGAATAAGTAGTTACCATAAACTTCTACCTGTCCCAATGATAGCTACACTTACCTACTTACTCCTGCACATACCTCCTCACCCATCCCCCCACACACAAATGTATCATTTCCTAAGCTAGTCATTAAAAAATTATAATTGTATCTTTAAGAGTTAATCTTATTTTGGAACCACTAGGGCATAGGAATGTGAGGATGGTCAGACTGGAGAAAAAAATGCTGCTAATGTTTTATCCTCTGTTCTTGGGCTCAGAATGAAAACTGCTGCTCTCCTATCTAATCTGCTAAATTAGAATCTCATGGAACAAGCATGAAAAGGGAGTCCTTCTCCCATATCTGAAAAAGGACCAAGCAACTTTCCTTGGAGAGCCTTCCCCACTTTTATTTGCCCAGCTTTCCCAGTCGGAGGTAATGTTAGTGCAGAAGATGGCCAGGGAGAGAGAATCTCAACTCTGTTTTTAAGAAGAGGAATGTAGGAGGGCTTAGAACAGTGTTGGTGATGATCTGCTAGGAATTAGTGTACCTCACACTCGAAGTAGAAACTGACTGGTCAGAGGAATTTCTAAAAGTCTTTGCAGCACACATTAAACATAAGTGATTGAGTTGGTGGCCCTAGTGATGGCAAAGGCAGCCATAGAAATATTTCTTTGAAAGTTTGTGATGCTTGCTGAATATGCAGAGTCTCTTCATTTTTAAATCCTTATTTAAACATAATTTACAGAAACTAAATCAGTTTATATTGAAGCTAAATTCACAGTCAAATGCAAATTAACTAAACTCTAAAAATCATTTAAAATTAATGATATGCCCAAGAGGATAAGGTGTGTTGGATTTTTCAAAGATAATGACTGGCTGTGTGGATAACATCTCAGTTCTTGAAGCAGGTTGAGACCAATATTGCTTTACATCCTTTGATTATTACTTTACAATATCCAGTCTTTTATAAACAGTTCTCTTCCTGCCCCGCTTCCTTTTTCCCTTTAATAGGAGGCTGTATTTTTTTTTTCTCTTTGACCTGAAGCACTAGATATAGACAGAACATGACCTAAGAACAATTAATGGAATTTTGTCCTTCTCCCCCATTTTCACTTTTTTTACCTCAAAATCCGTTTATTACCAAAGGCACTTTTCTGGAGGGGAAGAGGTAGCAGAGAACCCTAAAGCAAAGTTCACAGCATTTTGAGAAAGCAGATTAATGGGAATTGCAAGTGGACTTGAAAATTGAGAAGCTCTAAGCTTATTGGTATTTTCATATTGACTGTTACTATAGACTCCATCACAACATTAGGAAAATATCACAAAAATACCAGGGCTTAACAGGTAAAGTTAATCACCATAGAAAGGTAAGTGAATTTATTAATTATAAAATTAATATGTGCTTTATCTGGAGATGTAAAAATTCATATTCATTCAATCCAAAACATTTTTTCCATCATGTAAGTTATCCCAAGGACTAAGAAGTGCTCACTAAGAGAGCCCACTGTGAGATAATGTATCCACAATAAATCTTTTTTAACTTTCAATTTTAAAAGGGGTTTTAATGGGTGATTGTTCTTTGAACTGTGCTTTAAAGTGAATAAATGGAAAAAAGTGTGGACTGTTGAAGTGTGTCACTTAAAATTGTTTTAAAATTGATGCTTGCCTGTTTTACAAAAATAAAATGCAGACTCTGGGAAACAGCTGTTAGGGCTTTGATAGAGGTTATGATTTTCAACAGTTGAGCTATAGTTTATGGTACAGATGGTACTTTGGGTATAGCTGAAACAATAATTGATGGTTTCTGTTTCCCTCCTCCTCTATTAGATTCAAAAGAGTGGAATACCTTTTTCCCAAGATAGGAATTTTTCAGTTTCCAATTACAGCCTATATCAAATAAACAACTTTTCTATTGCATATTCTGTACTTCTCCACAGTAACCTGGGTGTTGCCCCCTCTCTTCTCATTATGCTAGGCTTCCCTATATTTGAAATAATAGTTTTGAGGAAATGCTACTTCTCAGTACTAACCTGCAGTTTATAAAGCCTATCTTCAGGCCAAGTAACATATAATTTTTCTTTTAGAATACTAAAACCAAAGCCTTGCATTGCTTCAAACAAAATTAGCAAATAAAACAAAACTCCTTTGAAGCAGAAATGGCAGGCACTAATGTCATATACTTTTAAAAACTCAACCACAGAAATTACTAGAAATACAGATATATCCCGAATTTTGAGCAGGTAAAAAAACTATGTTTCAAATGATAAGTAAAACATAGAGACTATTTTAAAAGGGAAATAATTCTTTCACACATTTTTTTTCTTAAGTTTGTTTTACAACATATGTTCAGACCAAATAAAGTTTGAGTGATAAATCATTTTTTCATCTCCTATTCCAGTGTTTTAAATTTGACATAGCATATTTTATTTTTAATTCCTCTGCTGATTTTTATTCTGAAAAGTAAAGTAAAATATGTAGATTTTCGGCATCTGCCAATGGTTCAATTATCATACTATAAGGGTTCGTTTATAGCAATAGTCTATTCAGGGTTTAGATGTAAGGAATTTTGGTTCAAAACGCCACTGATTAACAAAATTCTTCTATAGGCTTTACCTTTTAAATTAGTATTTCTACATAATAAACTATTGTCCAACATGTTACTGTAGAGGAACTAGCTTTATCTTTAATTTGCATTGCAGTTTGTCATTTACCCACTGACTGGAGTCGAAGTAAAAAGTTAGAACTCAAAACTGTGAGTTACTTTCTTGTACTAATTAATTAACATTTGCTTTTAAGACAGAATAGCGTTTGTAGGATTTTTTGAAGCTTAAAAAGTGCTTTACTTTTTAAGTTAGATTCACCCTAATTACAAGATGTATTCCTAACAGGGGTTTTTTTAGTCTTTTATATGAAGATTTACAAAAGAGGGAGGGCATGGGCGGTGGGGAGAACAAATCCACTACCTTGTGGTAGTGTTTCGCACTGTGCTCTTGTAAGGCTTAAAGGAGTTTGAGTCCTGGGAGAGGTAAGATCAGGAGATAGAGTTGTTGTAGCACAATATACTCTCCCCACCCTTTCCGCAAAGATTTCTCAATACAGGCAGGATACCATGTATAGCTTACTTGGAAGGCGTCTGTAATATATAGTCATCCCTCACCTCTCTACATTTAAAATTAAATCCCAAATCTGTTTTCTCTGTCGGAGAAAACTTTTCAAGTTTTGTGTGAGTTGGGAAAGGTTTTGAACCTAGAGTTCATTGGACGCGCTTTTCGAAACCTGTCCAGTTCGTGATGCTGATAACTTTAAAAGCCACCTACAGACTGCCTAGCTCTCAGACAGCAATCCCCTTGCTGGAGCTGAGCGGCTCTCCCGGGCTTACCTGAGTTGCCTGCGCCGGGGCCGGGCGGGGGCCGGGCGGGGGCCGCAGTCGCGCGGCGCTGCGAGCGGGCTGTACGCGCTCCGGGAGTCGCCCGAACAATGCGAGCGGGGCGCCGAGCGCGCCCGGCCTATGGGCGTTACGTCACTGCGCTGCCTTATAAGGCGCTCCGCGTGTGCGCCGCGGGCGGCGGGGGCGCCGGTGACAGCCAGATCCGCGGCGGCGGCGCTGCATCGCGCCCCGGCTCTGCCAACGCTCGGACCGTGTGAACGCACCGTCGGTCCCGGCTCCCCGCGGAGGGGAATGGGCGGCGGGCCGGGGACGCTGGCTCCCTCCTGCCGGGCTAATCGAGTCATTGGGGGTCAGGGTTGATCCGTTTGTAACTTTTCTCCCTCTGGGGCTCTTAAGCTTCTGTTATTGCTTGGGATTCTTAAATACATATCATGTTATTCTTATTTATACTTTAGTAAATACGTTTTTGTTACATTCGTTTTTTGGTTGCTGGGGAGGAAGGCGGCAGAGGGAAGCCAGAAGTCTCAGTCTCTCTTTTTTTTTTGGAGACATCTCCGGGAGTGATTTAGACTTCAAACCTTCTCTTTCCTCTTTGTAAAGAGTAGGGGTCCTCAGAGGATAGTATTTTATTTCCTGATGATGTAACTACCAAACAATTCTTCAAGTGGTGATGGGAAGGCCAGATGAAATCTTATTTTTTTCAGTGTTTTTCCTGAGAGAACCTCCTTGTTCCTCATTTCTGCATGCCTGTGTTTTAACGAAAGTAGTTAAAACTAATCAGTTTATATGGCAGGGAAAATATTTATTAAAGAAATTTAATGTTTTGTGCAGTACTTTCAAGACAAAGTATAAAAATAGAACTTTAGAACCAGTTTTAATTCATCTGTTCTTTTCTACCAGCACACAAAATAAAACAAAATAAAAAAGACCTGAGAAGAAAAAAGAAACTGACCAAATATGACTGAATTAAGCCTGTTACCCTTTACTAGGGGGCAGATTTACTTGTATAAATACTTTTTCTTGTAAATGAGAATTAGCCTCCTAATTGCTTTGCACATCAATAAGAGAAGTAATCTCTAAAGTCCTAGCCAACTGTATGAATCTGCTAAGTAAATTAGAGACGTGGCTGCCTCATTTGTGAGTTTCAAATAAACTGAGTAGTTTAAATAACTTGAGTCTATTTAATTTTTAAAATTACATTAAAATAGGATTGCTTCCTATTATAATGTACATGTCTGTAGAATTATTGTTTCCATATGTTTTGTCAAACAGAAATAATGAAAATAGTCTGCCTGTTTCTTTTCTTTAGTGTGGAGTAGAGAAAGACTGGTTGCAGAAAATTTATAGTTAGCAAAAATGGCATGGAGAAAAGATGCAGGGCACAAAAATAAGCATGTATCATCTTTAATAAACTGTGGGCTCACTTTAACAGTTCTTCTAGATCACTCTACCTGTCTACTGAGAAATGTATTAAACTAACCCCTGCTTTTTGTATATACTGTTTTAGGAGAAGTGAATATACTCTTCAGCTGAACTTAAGTTTTAATATTTGATTTGCAGTTTCGTATTAACATTTTAGATGTTGGTTTGTTAAATACACTTATGAAGTGTATTTAAATATTTTTAGTCTCCTATGCTTGCCTTGTACTGATTAAATATCCTTTGAGATTTTTATACTAGCTTTGATTTATTACAAATGAGATAAAATGACTGTTATGAAAGTTGCATGAAGCATAAACACCTGAATCTCAGCTCCAAACTGGTAACATAAAGTACCTCTACCCAAAGCTAGCATTTTTGTAATTTGTTCTGCCTCCTTTCCCCTCTGATGGATACAGAGGCTTCCTAACATTTGACACTACCATTTATTTCTTTCTTATACTTTTGTACTCATGCTTTGCATTTATGTTCATGCTTTTGACTTCCCAGTTTCCCTGTAAAATATGTCAGTATTATTTCCTCCTTTTCTTTAGCTGAAGTAACTGAAGACTAGAGAAGTTAAATGGCTATAAGACTTGTCTAGGGTTCTCGAAGCAAGAGAAAAGATTAGTACTCCTACTTCTGAGTTCCTTGCCTGTGCTGTTACTCACTGAAGCACTGGCCTCTGAAACAGCTATGACTCAGCGTTCCAGCTGAGGTCATGGTATGTGGCCACTCTCTTCAGGAATCAATAATAACTCTCATTTGTTGAGCTTTTAGTTCATACCAGTCTCTGTGCTTAATGCTCTACATGCACTCCATCATTTAATTTGCATAACACATTTTAAGGTGGTTTTATCCATACTTTTCAGATGATGAAACACATTTGGAAGGGTAAAATTGCTTGACCAAGGTCACACTGCTGGTAAAGTAAGGAAAGCAAAAATTTGAACCAGTGTTATTATATAAACAGCCTTAGTCTTGTCTTCTTTTAAGGATTTGCTTAGAATCTCTCAGAAATGTTGCTAGTAAAGAAATATTCTGATTTAACTGAGAAGTTTGTGTCTTTATTTTCCAGACTGATGTTGAACTAGGAAAACTAAAACTCACACTCTTCGTAGGCCAGACACCAGAGCCACCCTGACTGTATGCTGAATAACCCTAGGGAGTGTTGTTTACATTGGAGACATTGTGGATTTGTATATTTACTAAGATAGTTTTCTTGAGGATGTTGGCAACATGTTCTAATAAAGTTAGAATATTATAAAAATTCTCCAACAGATGAAAGTCAAAGATCTTGAAGAAGCGGAATCTTTATCTAACTGACACAAGGACACCCTGGGTCTTGTATTGCACACTCCAGCCAGCCATTGGCATTGTGCTCCACTGGCCACATGAGTAGATTTTTATCCCCTTTCCTTTTCCTATCAACATTCTCTTTGCAATGCAATTTTTGTTCTCTTAGCTTCTGACATATATTTATTATGAAAAGAATAGAGTTATGACCATTGTGCCTCAGTCTTGGCTGAGAAAGTTTTACTTCCCTTTTTACTGAAAATTTTACTATCCAGTTGCTATATGACTCTTCTCATTTTATAATCAGGAATTTCCTACAAATAAGTATACCTGCAAATAAAAGTCCTTTCTACAATTAGTAAGCTGAATTTATGGTCTAAATCAGCAATAGCTTTAAGTTATCATTTGGAAATGGCACAAAGGAATTTTTCTACCAAGCTAATTGCTTTCTAATGCAGAAGAAGGGTTTGTAGGTGACAAGGCTGGAAACTAGGATGTATCCATTTGATTGAACGGTATGAGGTCTCTTTTGTTAGATAGCCAAAAACAGTTGAATATCAGCAGTTTCCCATGGTTTAAGCTATTGCCAGGAGGTTATTACAATGACCACAGCAACCAATGTTAGTAGTAGTGTCCACAATTATTTAACTGTCTTAAAATAACATTAATGTGCTATTAAGCATGTCAGAGCCAGTTTCTGTTTGTGAAGTGACTGCTCTTATTTTCTTTCTTGTCCTGTCTCCCTGCCTTTGTTTCTTCTTGTGACTGGTAAAGTTTTTTGGTCATCTGAATAAGTGCCAGAGAAGCAGTATTCATAATTAGCTGAACCTTTTCTAGAGCCGCCCACAATTTTCACTATTGGTTCTTTCATCAGGTAAGTGGCAATGTGCACTGCTCTCTGGAAGCTCTGCTGCAAGCTTTGGGATGGTAACACTCAACTCTGCATGTGACATGTTTGCTCCTTCGCCTCTAAAAGAGTATATGTGGCAACACTATAACATGCAAAGAAAAACAGCAATTCTTATTATGGGTGTGGTGCTATTATGAGAAGCTGAACAGAGTGGGGATATAGATCCAGGATGGCATGGGGAGAGGCAGAATGCTGTGGTCCTGCATTGCATCAGCCTGCAGTTGGACTGGCCAGAGTGTGAGCCTTTGATGCTAAGATATTCCTCCTGACAGAACATTCTAACATCTCACGCACAGACGTCTTGCAAAATGGCTTTGCCTCTGAGCATTGGGCAAGCCTGACGTAGATGTGGAACTGATCGCTTCTCTGCTTCTACACAATTTTGGAGGAAGGCTAAAGAGACTGAGCACCACAGGTGGGCAACTGTGGAACATAGAACCAAAAGGGAAGTCTGAGGGTGAAAGCAGCTTCTCTCCATGCCAGCGACAATCAGTTCTCTAACCTACCTCTTCCTTTCACTCTTCTTTCTGTTCCCCAGGTGATACGTGCCTCGCTCTGTACACATAAATGCCTGCATGAAATATACCACATCCCCAGGCAGCACAGCACTTACACTGTGCACCGAGAGCTTAACCAGCAGTTAATGGGCTGCAGTGAATTTGAATTTACATACAGACTGTCTCACTCTTACCTGCAGCCCAGGTCTCCTGTCCCAGGCCTCCATAGTCCTTGATGTTTCCAGAGGCTCCTCAACTATTCCTATTCTTACTTTAGCTGACTTTGATTTTATAAAGGTACCAATCCCCTTGAGAGTTAACTTGGGCTGATAGCAACAGTGTCAGTGGTAATGTTAGGGAATGGGAAGCCCTTTATTAACATTAAAATGAATGCTATTTTGTGGCTTTAAAAATTAACTTAAAAATAGTTCAGTGCCCATGTCATAATTTGGAAAATGCAGAAAAGTCGAAAAGACATTTTACAACTAGTTCTACCACATGAAATCTGCCAACTATTAACAATTCCATGTAATGTGTTTCCTTTTGGTCCTTCTAAGCATTTGTAAAGCACAATTGTTTTCATACTTTGGGCCATAATTGTGTATTGTTTCTTACTTTTTACCTTTTTATATTAATGTTCCTGGCTTTTCTATAGACATTGGGTCATTTAAAAGCATATATTTGCATATTTTCCCTAGAAATGGTGGTCATAAAGCCAACCACTGACATCACCATGGTTTTTCTTCAACAAGGAAGTCCATATTTAATGGAGACCCTTCTGTTGATCAGAGACCTCCTATTCTTGGTTTACGTGGGATGCTATGAGTTGACTATGGGACTCTAGTGAGTATGCCAGTAGTGAGCAGAATGACTTGGGGAGAATGAAGGATTGATAATATGACGCCATCATAAGATTATTACATGGGAAGCAGGAAAAGCCTGCTATTTAGGTCCAGTCCATTTGCTTATTTATTCCTACAAACATTTTGTGTTTCCTTGGTAACTAATAATAGTTTTGGGAAATTGTTGAACTCACAAGTATTGCTGCAAGAGTAAAAAAAAAAAGTCCTCGAATCACAGAAATTAGATGGAAAAGACTTATTAGGTCATCTTCTTTGTCCCTTGCCAGTACAGATTGTTCTTAATACTTTGTTCAATCCATTTTTTTAAAGGGACCTTGTAAACTAGTTGGTACTCCATGTCTTTTTTAAGTAATGCGTTTTAAAAGAAACTACTCTGACAGCTTTTTCTGTATAGTTGTGGAGCTTGATTTCAGGCTAAATATTTTTGGAGGAAGACCTATGGGTTCAAGGTACAATTGGGGACTTTCCTGGTGGCGCAGTGCCAATGCAGTCGACACAGGTTTGATCCCTGGTCTGGGAAGATCCCACAAGCTGCGGAGCAACTAAGCCCACGCGCCACAACTACTGAGCCTGCGCTCTAGAGCCTGCAAGCCACAACTGCTGAAGCCCGCGTGCCTAGAGCCCATGCTCTGCAACAAGAGAAGCCACAGAAGTGAGAAGCCCTTGCACCACAACGAAGAGTAGTAGCCCCCACTCGCCGCCACTAGAGAAAGCCCGCATGCAGCGACAAAGACCCAACGCAGCCAAAAATAAAATAAATAAATAAATAAAGTACAATTGAACAGGTTTTTTAGTTGGAAGCCATTGGAACAGTTTAGGATGTTATTGGAATAGTTGGCCAACTAAGGGTGAAACAGATGGGTGAGTTGAATTTATGTTTTCTTTTATCATTCGAAACTCAAATATAACAATGCATGAGGATAAACTTTTAATCATATAAACTCATTGAAATGGATCTAGAAGGCCTAAGGAAATAAAGCATTTAGGAAGTAAAAGAAAAAGTGAGAGTAAAATGGTTCATTCTAAGGTTATTTTTATGAAAGAGACATTTTATGCTCTTCCCTCCTGTCCCTGATTCTGCTTTGTCCATTATTTATAGTTGATTATTAACTTAATGTGAAGGTGGCTTCTAGTTGTAAAATCCTTTCCCTCAGTCAGGCAACTTCTTCCAAACCCCAGAAGAACAGAATAAAACTATCTCACAGAGCAGTCAGTGGTGGTGTTACAGACTAAATGCTTCACTTCCCTACATCATGGCTAAAGATGTCTCCACCGGGGAAAATGACGAACAAATTAAGAAATAAGAAATGTGCTTTGAGTTTTATTATGAAGGATAATCATTTCATAAAATCACATTTTATAGTGTAAAAGGCCTTAAAAAACATCTACTCTGCTTATTACCACTCTTTGTTCTCCCTTTTTAAGTAGATGGGATAATTGGATCTCGGAGAGGTTAAAAGGACTTGCCCCAAGGTCAAACTGTAAATTGCTGATCCAGCCACTATGTTTTATGGGTCTTCATGTCTCTGCTGGGAAACATGAAAAATCAAAAATGGCTAATTAAACAATGTGATTAGAACTGTCGAAAAGAATGTGTCTGAAATCCTAATTAATATTAGTGTAATGTACCTAGGTTTATACTAACTACGGAACTAATTTGGAACATTAATGAGCAAGTTATCCACTTTATGGATTAAAAATGCAATATTTTTGTTGCATTTCTTTTATTTATTTTTTTAAATTTATCTATTTATTTTTGGCTGCGTTGGGGCTTAGTTGCTGTGCGCAGGCTTTCTTTTTAGCTGCAGCGAGCTGGGGCTACTCTTCGTTGCGGTGCGCAGGCCTCTCATTAAGGTGGCTTCTCTTGTTGTGGAGTACAGGCTCTAGGTGCGCGGGCTTCAGTAGTTGTGGCACATGGGCTCAGTAGTTGTGGCTTGCGGGCTCTAGAGCTCAGGCTCAGTAGTTGTGGCGCACGGGCTTAGTTGCTCCGCGGCATGTGGGATCTTCCTGGACCAGGGCTCGAACCCATGTCCCCTGCGTTGGCAGGCGGATTCTTAACCACTGCACCACCAGGGAAGCCCTGTTGCATTTCCTTTAAATTAAAGATCTGTATATTGCTGGTAATCAACTCAAGCCACCAAGATTGGTAATGGGTTGACAACTCTGGTCAAAAATTTAATGGAGAGATCTGAGCTTTTAATATTAATTCTGTTATTTAACAGCATTGTCTTGTATGCTTGCCAATTGGTTATTCTGTGTATGAGAAATCCTTTTATAATTTATGCCACTAGGCATCCAATTTACATCATAAAATACAGGTTCAGGAGGGAGGTCAAAAGTCTTGTGTTCACCCTCTCTCGAGTGAGAATTTCAACCTTCTTCTGGGAGTTGGTGCATACACAGTCAAGTTGTCATTAGAGCTGAAGAGCTCCAGCGATTTGTTACTTCCTCAACAAGTCCATTCCATTCCGAACTAAAGATTGGCTTCCTCTGACTTCCACTGACATTCCTGATCTTTCTGTGGAGCCATATTGAACAAATACATTGCTTTGACATGACAGTTTTTTAAATATTTGAAGACAGTTTGTCCTCAATCATCAGCTGTTCCTATTTGATATTAATTTGAGTCCTTTCACACCCTGTGTCTAATGGTTTGGTGCTCAGAATGAACAAGTTACTTCCAAGTATAGTTACTTCCCCTTTATAGACTTATAGACTCTCTCTGTATGTGTGTGTGTGTGTGTGTGTGTGTGTGTGTGTGAAACCTAAATTTTCTTAGCATTTTAGGCAACCACATCAAACTACTGTGTCATTGAGCTTACTGATCACCAGCCTCCTAATGAACAACCACACACCTAAGTATTTTCATCATGCACTGCTCCCATGATAATCTGGGTTAATCACTTCTATCCTATGTTGGTTTTGTTTATATTATATCTTTGTTATAATAACAACAATAATATATAACACATTTATTGTTTAATGGATGCCATGAACTGTATGCTTTACATATAATATCAACTTTGATCCACATAATGACCTTGTGGGATAGATAACTGAGGAACAGAGAGGTGAAGTAACCTGTGCAAGATCACAGAGGAAGTGAAGAGTGGCACCAGGGTTTGAATTGCAGACTGACTTCAGCAACCTCTGGTAGAAATCACACTCAATGTCTTGTAGTAAAATTTGGTCTTGGGGGTAAACAGTACTAAGCCTGGAGTCATAGAGCTTTGTATCTCTCCTATCTGCCACCTAGTTCATTATGCTTGCACGGTGGGATAGTAGAGTGAGAATGGATCTTGGAGATCACCTGGTCAGCTTCCCTCATCTTATAACTGAATAACTGAAACTGAAACTCAAGCTGTGCAGTAGCCTGTTCAGGGACACGCAGATGGGGCAGAGCTCAGGCCAGTGTGTGGTGCCTTTTCTGCTGCAGAACTCTGAAGTGTTTCTGCTTTGAACAGTTTCTTCTCTCTCTTTTCTGTTCTCCTCCCTCCCTTCCCTCTTCTCTTTCCTCCTTCTTGTCTTCTTCTCTCCCTCTCTAATTATTTACGGCACTATAAGCATCAAAACAACAGTAAGTAATAGAAATCACGTTGAAAGGATCATTTAAAAATCCTGCCATACTGTGTTTTAAACTGTTTTCATTTATTACCAACTTCTGAATCTGTATGTTCTTTATCTTTTCAGATTATGACATAGATTTAGGAATCCTATCAAATATATTCTTAAAATCCCTCTGACTTAAGTTTCATGGTTCAAAGAAGATTTAAGGATGGGAAGAGAAGGGAAAAGAATTGCTGTCATTTATTGAGAGCCTAATATGTGGTGATTATTCTGCCCAGCCCTCTACCTTGATCTTTCAAACCTCCTTCCCTCTCTATGAGATTCTATATGAGGACAAGCACAATGCCCTGCACATAGTGGGCATTCCACAAACCTGCTGAATGAGGAAATGACTGCAAAGAAGTGCTTTGGATCCAGCAAGAAAAAGTGATGATGATCATGTACACAGTACTCCCCACTCATTGACTGTTAGCTTTTGGTCTATTTTCTGTGCCATTTATTTCATATCCATGGAGCCAAGTGTGTGTGCAGGATACTGTGGGATCATATTTGCAGTGATAGATTTTGGCCTTGTACTTTTAAATCAACATGATACTGATTAAGTCTTGATGTGGAAACTATTCTTTCTTCCATTTAATCAAGTTTCTTTAATTTCCTTGATCACAAATATTATTTGCTAGGTAAATTTCCCCATGGGGGTGTATTTAATCATGCAAGTAGGGAAAAGTCTGTCAGGACAGTGCTCTGACAGCCTGAGGACTTGAGGAGTAAAAACTGCAGGGGCAGAGTTTCCTCCTAACACTTGCCTCTTGGCAAAACATAACTTAAAATAGAGCTGGTTTCTTTTTAAATATAATCAATTCTAATGAAGACTGATCCAGTTTAGTTTTGAAACACATAGAATCAATTTTCAGTTACCATGAATGGCTCCTGCCCTAGTGATGCCAGAATGTCCGTGTTGCAGCTTACTTATTCACACTGGGAATCTGGAGAGTCACTGGTGTCGACTCGGAGTGACCTCAAATTTGGACTCTGAGATTTAGCTCCAAGTGCTGATATACTCTGATGAGATTGACAGAAATGATAAGTTTATAATAAGATTGCTTATTTGTCTCATTACTAGTCTATGCCACTTAGAGTGTGCTATAAATTAATTTTCAAAACCTATGAATAGCTCAATTACATTTCATTACCTTACCTTTCAATACAAAAATTCAAAGTTCTTTGCTAAGTGCAAGTATTTAAAATTAGCACGGGACTTCCCTGGTGGTACAGTGGTTAAGAATCCGCCTGCCAATGCAGGGGACACGGGTTCGATCCCTGGTCCAGGAAGATTCCACTGCCACGGAGCAACTAAGCCCGTACGCCACAACTACTGAGCCTGTGCTCTAGAGCCTGCGAGCCACAACTACTGAGCCCGTGCACCACAACTACTGAAGCCCGCACACCTAGAGCCCGTGCTCCACAACAAGAGAAGCCACCGCAATGAGAAGCCCGCACACTGCAATGAAGAGTAGCCCCTGCTTACCGCAACTAGAGAAAGCCCACGTGCAGCAACGAAAACCCAATGCAGACAAAAATAAAATAAATTAATTAATAAATAAATGATTTTTAAAATAAATAAAATAAAATTAGCATGAGTTCATAAACTTACATTGGTCTTTCATTTCCTCTTTTTAGTATATTAGTAGACTCAAAATATGAAAATGGCTGAGGGGTTGCTTCACCTCTGATAGGTGCTGACTGACTTTTGGTTAAAATCGGACTCTTTCCATCTATCCATCCATTCATCCATCCATCCATCCATCCATCCATCCATCCTCTAACTATGGCTGTTGTTTGCTGAAACCTTGTGGAACATATGTCTAACTCTCTTCCTCTTTCTTCCCTCCTCTTTGCTCATAACCACACACACTACACGCTACACAAGTACACATTCAGGCTTTTATGTATGTTCACTAACAACTACAAGGGGAAATGAAGAATAGTAAAATTCAAATTTTTAGATCAGGAATGGAAATCTACTTCCCAAAGCCTATATGTGTTATCTTTTTGTCCAGTCATTGTGACCTTCAACAACTAATAGCACTTTTTGTGAATGAGGATTATCATCAGTCATTTATGCCAATATGTTAGTAGTAAGGTGGATGGGAGGGGGATTAGCAGCTGATGCATGGCTTTCGCATGTACAACATTGAAGAATTTTTATGCTCCTGATGGGCTGAAAGGGCCTGTGTTCTCCAATTAGGTAGTGCCAGTGAGAAAATATGATGAAAAATCTTGAAAAATATTAAACCTTTGTTCATAATACTTGCTCACTGGAATGGAATTGAGCGAATGAAAAAGATATTACATTTCCCTTCTAAATTGAAGGAGGGGCAATATCAAAGGGAATACTGTTGTGGGGGCTCTTGTGATGACTTATAGGCATACAGAAGTTAGGCCTAGTCTGCATTGGCCATGTTCTTTTAAGAAGCACTCAACATATATTTGTTGAGCACCTTCTGTGAGTATTTATCACTGTGCTGAGTTCATGGTGACGGGGGTAGAGAGTATAAAGCATGACCCTGCCTAGATTTTGATGGGTAGATAGCAGAAACAAATAAACAAAAGCCAAAAACCAATTAATATTAAATTGGGATGCTGAGTTTGGTGAAGTAAGAATTTTTACAAAAGTATCAATTAGACTTAGAAATATCTGGGCGGTCTTCATAACAGAAGATAAGGTTCATCTGGACCTTGAAGGATGAGTATGTAATTCCAGGAAGGAGAATGGCAGAGCAAAGGGACCCTGGATTGACTGTAGTCACTGACTGGCTCTTGTTGAGCAGTATGGGGCCCCTGCAGACAGTTGTACAAGTGGTATACATTGCAGCCCTGGAGGAGAGAGTGGTCGCAAAGGGTGGGGCCAGACTGTAAATGGGTCTTAAAATTCAAGCAGTGGGGTTTGGGTTTTAACTTAATGTTGTAGACAGTAGGATGCCATTGGCAGCTTTTGAGCAGTTGAGTAGTATACTGAAAGCAGTTTTAAGTGGTTTTGTTGGAAAGTTTCTTTTCAATTGCATATTGAGCTGCAATATCCATAAAGTAGAATTAGGAGTATTCCAGCCTTGTTATACATTCATATGTTAATACTTCTTTTAGGTATAATCCTTGGACAAGTGAGGGTGTGGAGTAGCCTCTAGTGAAAAGTTTTAAAGGTCTTTTCTGAGAATAAAAATAAAATATTACTTAAGTAGGAGAATTTCTTTTACTTTTATTAAAAGAATGCTCAAAGAATGGCTCTCTTGAGCCATTTACTTGATAAGTAATTATGATTTATCAAAGCTTCTCCCCAGAGAAAAAGTTGGTAGCTGGGTAAAGATCTCCCAAGGCTGCTTATATCATACACACAAACTCTGAATATGAATGAATGACTTGCCGAATGAACGAATGAATTGGTTTGTTTGCTTGTTTGTTCGTTTTGATGATGTCCTTTGCAGAGGTACCTGTTTGATCCATTACTGACACTGGAAGGAGGTTCTTTATGTTTTAGGTTCACCTTCTTAACTACTCAGCTATCGGCAATTTTGTTTACTGATTGTGGAAGGTAAAGTTGAGAAGAGAAAGTTCTCAGAATGCTTTTTGTTGAGACACTTTTATCTTCACTTTTCATCTTCCAGGGAAAAGAAATTCTGTGATTGTCTTCATTGGGTCAGTTCTGAGATTTCATAAATTTCAGCACAAAAAATAGCTTTGCTAAGAACTTTAGTTTGTTTTTCTCCCCGTGATTTTATTGGGCTTTGATCCCTCTCCTTGGCTTATGAGTTATTCAAAGTTGTGCTTCTTAATTTTTAAGCATATATTTTGAGGCAGGAGGGAGAGATCTTTTTGTCACTGATTACATTATAGTCAGAAAATATGGTCAGTTGTTATCTGCCTTTCGAAGTTTGTTATGATTTGCTTTATGGTCCCACTGTGTTTAGTTTTTGTACAAGTTCCCTATCTGCTTAAAAAGAATGTATATTCTGTAGGAGTTAAGAACATCGTCCTCACTACAAATAAACCTTGCTTATTATGTTGTTAAAATCTTCTGTAACCTTGCTGAGTTTTGTCTGCTTGATTTATTAATGACTTAAGAGGTGTGTTGGACTCTTCCACTGTGGTGGTGAATTAGTCTGTCCTTGTGTTTCTGTCAATTCTTGCTATAGTTATTAGAGACCATATTTTTATGTGCATGTAAGTTCAAACTATTCCTAGAAAATGGAATCTCTTCACATTATATAGTGACTCTTTATAGATGCTTTCCACCTTAAGGTCCCTTTTGTCTCATATTAACATAGCTGTATAACCTTTCTTTTGGTTAGTGGTTGCTTGATGATGTCTCTTTTCCAAACTTTTACTTTCAGTTTTGCTATATTCTTATGTTTGAGTCACTTATGAACAGCATACAGTTGGGAATTATTATTATTGTTAGAATTGCTTTAATCCAGTCTGACAATCTTTGTCTTTTAATGTGAGTATTTAGTCTATGTTACAGTTATTATTGATGTATTTGGTTTTACTTTTGTCATCTTATTTGATGGTTCTGTTTTTTACCACCTTTTTTGCTGTTGTTTTATCTCATTTCTTGGCTTCTTTTGGATTTTATTTTTATTCATTTTCACCCTCTCTACTTTGGAAGTTATATACTATTTCTATTCTATTAAGAATTAATTAGCCTATCATTCTACCTCACAAGTTAAATTCTCAAAGTCTAAAGCTAATCACTATTTTAATCCTCCAAAAACTTTAAGGACTTCAGAACACTTTAAGCATACCCTCCCAATTTTTATATTACTGTTGAAATATATTTTAGTTCTTTTTTTTAATTCCACAAGATATTATCATTATTATTGTTCTTTTAGTCAGTGTTGGTTTAGATGTACCAACATATTTACCACTTTCTTTGCTCATCATTCCTTCTTTTATTCCATACTTCCATCTGGGATCACTTTCCTTCAATCTAAATACATACTTTTGAAGTTCCTTTAGTGGAAGTGTGTTTTTTGCACACTCTCTCTTTTTATTTATTTGAACATGTCTATATTTTACCCTTGTTCTTAGGAAGATTTTTACAGTGTATAGACTTCTAGGTTGACACCTTTTCTTTCAGGACATTGAAAGTAATATTCCACTGACTTTTGGCTTCCCATGTTAGTGTTGAAAAGTCAATCATCAGTCTAATTGTCATTCCTTTTCTCTCTGGCTGCTTTTGTGATTTTTCCTTTGTCTTCTGATATTATGCCATTTCATTATGATATTCTTAAGTATAGAGTTCTTTATTTTATATTTTCTGGGCTTCATTAAGATTCCTGTGTGTGTGAATCGGTTTCTTTCCTCACTTCTAGAAAATTCTCAATGTTAACTCCTCAAATATGGCTTCTGAATAATTTTTTGTCTCCTTACCTTTTAAAACTTAGACACATGTTAGACCTTCTTACTCTGTTCTTCATATCCTTTAACTATTCTTCTGCTTGTTCTGTCTCTAGCTCTTCAGGCTGCATTTTATTATTTCTTCAGATTTTTCTTCCAGTTCACTAATTCTCATTGCTGATCTACAGTTATAGTTTTTCATTTCCAATTTTTTTTTTCCTAATTTGTTTGGCCTTTTATAGTCTGTTACTCTTTTAACTAGAAATTTCAATCCCCTTTTTTATCTTTAATACATTAAGTATGTTTTACACACTGATAATTTAAATATCTGAGGTCTTTATCAACAGTTCTGATTCTGATTTCTCTAGCTTTCAGTCATTATGCATTATTTTCTAGTGTGTTTTTGGATTTTTTTAAATATGAACTCATACATCTTAGACTTTATATGTGGGAATTCTTTGAACTCTGGGTTGAAGGTGGCTTCCTCTAGAGAGGATTTACATTTGTTTTTGCCAGGTGCCAGGGAGTATTGTCAGCCCAGAATCTCTAGGCTTTTTATTTTTTGTTTTTGGACCACCCAGGTAGTGTGAATTTGGGCTGCAAATTCTCATGTTGGGTAGCTTGTTATTATAAATTCTCAGTGGGGTTTATTTCTTCCCTTTCTCCCAATGCCATAGTTCAAGGAAAGTAGTTTTCCTTATCGTTCCTGGAGGTTGGTTTTGTTTCTTAGTCACCTTTACAATGATGGTTTAGCTGTTTGTAATCCTAACTTTATGTGGGGCAGGGAGGACCCTGGGCTTTGTCCTCTGTGCCCTATGGTGCCATAAAAACTAAAATTAAGTTCACAGCATTCAAAAAATGCTCTCAACGCAAAAGCCGGCTTGGGTTCTTTGTGTACCTTCTATACTATACTATACTATACTATACTTCTAATTTAGAAAAAGTTCATATAATAAGCTTACTTATTTCCTATCTCCCCTTGCTCTTAATTCACTATCATTCTTTTACCCTTAAAAATGGAAACTAGTTTTGGAATAGACACAAAGTAGTAACAAAATTGAAGAGGTTCAATGGATAGAAATGTTATTGAGGGTTCTGCTGACAATGTTTTCTGATTTTGATAAAGCCTAAACTTTCTAGTTAGGAGAAACAAGTCACCTGCCTAAGGCTATTTGTTGGAATGTTACCATATTTTATTGCCAGATCCTTGCTTTTTTTGATATATTTAGTGGCTAAATTTGTTTTAAATATCATAGAAACCATTATTTCTGTTTGCATATCATTAGTTAGATAGATGTGAGTGCATGCATGTGTGTGCAAGTGTTTGTTTCAGTAGCTGCTTGTGTCTGTGCTGTGTTTTCCTTATCACTGTATTGCATTTGCTTTATCCTCAGCTAATAAGTGGGGGAATGAGATTCTGAAGATGATTTTCAGGAGGGAACAACTCAAAGTCCATAACAGTTGGGTGAATAGGTTTTCAGCCCTCATCCCAAGTCAGGTCTTCATGTTTCGTAGCCTTGGTCAGCCTTCATACAACAAAGCCTATGGGCTGTTCCCAAAGAAGACCAAGTGGGCGGGGTATGCAGTGGTGACTAGGAATGGCAATGCCTTGTTTAGATGAATGCAGCATGCTCTGTGTCTGTCCTCTCAAGGTGTTCCTATGAGGAAATCTGGGGACTCTCAAGACTCATCCTTCTGCCTTCGTGTCTCCATCTCCAGGAACAATATTTTTAGAATCTAGGTATTTTTGGATGGTAAGCCCCAAAATATTGTTGTCCATTTTGTAGACTCTCCACAAGTCTTTATGCTCTATAGATAATTGATTTATACTTATCTCTGTAAAATAGTTCCATGCTAATTGAGAACAGTTTTTGTTTACCAACACCCCTCATAGAATACATAGATATTTTAGTTAGATTTTACCACCAACCCCAAAGGCATTTTGAAGGTAAAAAATCTGATTCCCTCTTTACTGAATCCACAAATGTTTCTATCAGTTTCTTTACAGTTTTCTTTTTATTGAAGCTGGGTGACTAAACATTCAGCATTCGTTTATTAAATACCTACTGTGTTAAGTGAGACAAATCTGAGGGGAAGAAAGCCATTCAACATAGTACCAGCATATATTAGGCTCCAGTAAACTTAGTTCCTTTCCTCTGTGCTATTATATCAAAAGTTTAGTGCTATATGGTGAAAAATAAGACAGATCCCTTGCTTCAGGGAATTTACAGCTTAGCGTTGGTTAGGGAGGTATTAATATGGAAGAAAAAGGCTTCCCTGGTGGCGCAGTGGTTAAGAATCTGCCTGCCAATGCAGGGACACAGGTTTGAGCCCTGGTCCGGGAAGATCCCACATGTCGCGGAGCAACTAAGCCCGTGCGCCACAACTACTGGGCCTGCGCTCTAAAGCCTGCTCACCACAGCTACTGAAGCCCACACGCCTAGAACCCATGTTCCGCAACAAGAGAAGCCACCGCAATGAGAAGCCCACACACCGCAACAGAGTAGCCCCCGCTCGCCACACCTAGAGAAAGCCCGTGCACAGCAACAAAGACCCAACACAGCCAAAAATAAAAAATAAATAAATTTAGTTTAAAAAATATGGAGAAAAAGATATACTGGTTAAAAGCTAAGTGAATTACACAACGTGCGTAAATGAAGTGCCCTTTCCGTGCAGAGGAAGAAGTTATGCATCTAGAAAGGTGTGAAACAAGGTGGCACTTAGGAGTTTAGGTAAAATAAAGTTCCACCCAATTTGCTCCTCTGTTGTGGGCAGCATAAAATGTACAGTCACTAAGGAGGAGCTGGTCTGGTGCCAGATCTGGCCCCAGAGTGGGCTGGAGGGCAGATTTACTCTCCACATTACTCTTGTGTGCTCGTGTGCTGGTCTCTTCTTTCCATGAATAACCAACCATTTCTTGTTTTTTTGTTTTTTATGCTTTTAAAGTCTGTGTTGTTTATGGTTTCTCTTGCTCATAGAAGAAACATGGGATAATGCTGAATTTATATAGATTTTAGGGCAATTTGGATTCTTATAGCAAGAAGGAAAGTGAATACTTTAATCTTCAAAATGTAGGAATTTCCCCATCTCACAAAAAGATTATTTGAAAGATTCATTTGTAAGATATTTCCCAATAGAAACAATGTTATTAAGTTATTAAGTAGAGAGTTGGTTCCCAGATTAGCACAAGGAGACTTACTAAACCCATAATAATGCTGAAAGCCTTTATTTAGGTCATTGTGATAGTATGGTGATATTGTAGCACAATCATATAATAGCTCACAAGATTTATACATAATGTGATTATTACAGCCTGTAGTGGAGAACAATATTCTTGCAAATGTATAGAATTTAAACTATATTTCAGTCAGCTAGCTTTTTGTGGACTAGCTGGGAGCCTATGTTTTACATAACACATGATATTTATTAGTAAATGTGTTCCAGGTTCCCACTTTGGATTCCAGGTGAATACCTCCCTATCATATCCATGGCAGCCCCTGGCCAGCTAGCCTGAGGAAAATTAAGTAGCTCTGGAAATACTCTTGCCCTCCAGGTGTCATCCTTTTGAGCAGAATGTAGATTGACTTTTTATATAGAGGGAACATTCACTAGTCAGGTGTTCATAACCCAGAGAATGCTTGTATGTATTTTATGTGGCCCGGAGGGTTAAGCTTAATGTATTTTATTCTTAGCTTTCCCAGGTTTAAGCATGACAACATTTTCCTTTAAGCAACTTGCAGTCACCCATGTTCATGACTGGAAAAGCTGAAAACATCCCCCTTTAAAGAATGAATCATACTTCATCCAGCTTTGCAGTTGGCTTCATAGATTTAGTGGGCTGTCGCTCAGCAGGACTGTTTTTTTATTTTTTACCATATCCCATAACACATGAATGGTAGTATTTGTGGGTTCTTCACGGTACTGTATTTCCTTTCTGCTATGGACAAGAGCTTATTTTTTGCCTCCTTTTCCAGAAGAGGCCAAGTTCCTGGTAGTGTTTGCCAGATACAGTTTAAGGAACTTAGTTCAACCGTAACATAACTATTAATCCATGGCGATGTTTCTTGGCCTATAGATTGGTTTCAGTAAGCCAAAAGAGGATAATCAATACAGACTGAAATAGCATTCATTTCTTGTTACTGTACTTATAACACCAGACTTCCCCACTTTATCTCCGTAAATTCCCTTCATCTTTAGTGGAAAACCCCTTCCTCTTAACTAATCTCCATGGTGTTTTCTTCCTCTTGACTCGGGGCAATTAATCACCTAGCAACCTGAACCCTTGGAACAGGTGCCTTATTAAAGGAGTGTGGTTAAATGTTGGTTAAACTCTAGCAGTGATTACTAGAAAAGAATGTTGATAGTTGGTGAGGGTTTGACAAAGGAGCCTCTTACCTGTGTTTGTCAGGCTCTAGGCTGTAAAGATAGGCTTTCTGTAGCGGAGGTATGCAGCTCCGTGGAAGAGAGAACCATTTTCTGCTACAGGGAATTGCTGTGCTTTCATATTCTAAAGTATGAGTCAAGGATATCTTTATGATTACACATCCCTCCTAACGTGAGGAATAAACTTTAGAGAAAAGGAAGTTAAGAGAAAACAGAAGTGTGAATAACTACTAATGGTGCTGTCTCTGGCTCCGTTCCGTCTGCCATTTCATCATACATAAAGGGGTTAGTTCAGAGATTCCTTTCCTAGCAAGTAAGTGGCAACATATGTTTGAAACAGTGAATGGAAACTATAGGGAGAAAATGGCAGGCATATGGCAATAGGAAGGCAAGGGAAAATTTGTTGCACTAATGTTAGCTGCAAAATTGGTGTGCTCTTCCATAGAGGGGCTGTTTTACTTTAAAAAGTCTGCATGCCCCATTAGTACAGCATTTCTGTGTGTGGAATGTTTATGTTTTCTAGGGGTTTTGTTTTTGTTTTTGTTTTTGTTTTTCAAGAATGGCAGTCACTTTAAGCCGTTCTCATTCCATACAGAGGTGTTGAGACAAAGGTTCCCAAACGGGAAAGACAGGATTTAGTCAGGAAACAGGATCTTTTATTAAAGTAACAAAAAAACGTAGGGATGCACTTAGAAACAGTCACTTTGAAGGCCTGAGACTAGAAGAATGGGACCCAAATTACTGTCTTCAGGCATGCTCTTCTTTTAAATAATTCTGCAGTGACGATGTTTAGGATGTATTTGTTGCCACAGCAACTAAACCTTTGCTCAGTAGTTTGAGATTTCACAAATTACCTTAAAGGGCAATTGTTTGTTGTTTTGGTTTCACAGACTATGTATTAATCAATATTTACCTTCTAACAAACTGAAAGCACAATGATTTACTTTGAAAAAATAAGTTTCTTAAATCAAAAAAGAAATCAGTATATATGAAGTGCACTGAAATGGACTGAAGTCCATTTCCAATTGTGTATGTACATGGCTAATAAACAAGAACTGTGTTTTAAGTCTCTAAAATTTAATTATGGTCCATTGTTATATTAGAGAAAAGTACTAGAGAGAAACATAATTTGTTTCTCAGAACAATTTTTTTTTTCATTTTGTTTGCTCAGAAATGATTATGGCAAAGGATATTACCAGCCTTTATGTGTCTAAGTTTAATTAACTTCTTAATAAGACTTAATTTTAGTTCAGGTTGTGGGGAAAAAAATCCATTGATGTTATTATTGATTTGGGCCTCGACAATGAATAATATTAGCATGAACAAAGAACTTACTAATATGTGTATATCTGAAAAGATGATTTAAACATGTGTCAGTGATATAGAACCCAATTATTCTGTACCTTCTCTCCCAGTATCCTGCTTTATTATGATTGGCATCAATGGTACATTTTTTTTTTTTTGTCTGATCTCATGCTTTAAAAATGGATACCTAAGAAGGTAATGTAAACAAAGTGTTTTGTTTGTAGTCAGAAATTTCTATATACATTTACATGTATAATAAAGCAGGACATGACAGAGAGAAGACATGACTAAGTTTTATAGCCTGCCCACCATCAATTTTTGTACTGTCTACAAGTTAAGAATGTTTTTTATATTTTTAAATAATTGGAAAATAAGAATAACATTCCAAAATAAGAATAATATTCCATGATATGTGAACATTACATGCAATTCAAATTTTAATGTCCATAAAGTTTGATTGGAGCACAGCCACACCCATTTGTTTACATATTATTGGCTGCTTTCCTGCTATAACAGCAGAATTGAATAGTGGCAACAAGACTGTGGCCTACAAAGCTTAAAATGTTTACTACCTGGTCCTTTACAAAAAAAAGTTTGCTGACCACTGTTCTATAGCTTTGGCAATAAGTACAGTTCGAAACAGAATAAAAAAAGGGGTGGGGGGCAACTGAAAGTTTTGCTTTCTATATCTCAACTAATTTGTGTTCATTTGCCTGACACCAAATTTTGAATTTTCTGTACTAGTACTTTTTTTAGATCTTGGATCATTTATATTCACTGAAGATTCATTAATCCATTATTGCCAAGATAACGGTTGCCTTTTGGTGGAGTACTGCGGTGATGTATATTTGAGTAGAAATCTAGGACAGTGAAAGTAGAAAACCAAAGTTTTGTTTCTGAGACTAATGGAAAGCAGTGAGGTTCTGAACTGGTTATATTTAGTTTCCTATTTTCTGGTCATATCACTTTCTCTTATTTTACCTTTTCCAGAAAGGGGATGTCTAGAATGGAGAGATGGAGATTATAGGGGAATTCTGTAAGAGACACCCCTATTGTGTGTCAAAGCTTTCTGCTTAAGTGTACGTGGCAAAACAAACCACCATGGAAGTATCCAGTGCTCATGACTAAATGAAGTTTTCCTTGTTGTCTAATCACCATGAATAACTGAGGACTGATGGTATTAATAAAAGATATCCTAATTCCAGTTTGGATTCCTCATACTAATGTTATATTTATTATTCTAACATTGGGTTTTTTATTCCTTGAAATAGCCATCAAAATGTATTTTTAAATAGACTTAATCTAACTTATCAGACCCAAAAAAGAAGGAAACATTCAAAAGAACTCTTGGTTGCTTATTTGAGAGTTTAGGTGTGATACATTATTTTTGTTGCATATTTTGACATTTTAAAAAGGTTGTTAGAGAAAGAAACTGCATTTCTATATTGTAGATCGCCTTATTTTTAGAGGTATGTCGTGGGTATATGGAATGAAAGATATTTCAAATAAATTGTTTTATATGGAATTACACAATGCCCAGGGGCTATGTTTGTCTGATTCTTTACGTCCAATCTCATCCTTTTCAAAATTTCTTCCTTTAAAAATAGAAACCTAGGAAGATCAGCTAAACAAAATTTTTCTTCTGTAGTGACAGATTTCTCACAGATCGACTTTTGACATGCATACATACACTCACACATAAACATGTATGCATTTTTCACATCATCCTAGTAGTTTTGTTTTAATATGACTTGGACTATTACACAAGAATGTCAGAATAAGGTACAATTAAATGAGGTATATTCCATGAACACTGAGTCTGAAGCTTTCATAGAAGTTTAGGTACATTTCATGCAATTCTGTTATTAGATGATTATTATTCATACAAATCAGATTTTTCTTGGTATTTCAGATCACCTGAGAAAGGCTGAATACATGTAAAGAAAAAATGTAAACACTCCTTTTTATTTAGGGCCTTAGAGGCAGCTGCAATAGATGTGCTTTGTTTATATTTAAATGGAGATGTTATGTGTGCATTTATTTAAAGGCCTAAACTAGGAACTCATTTCTTCTCATCTAAAAATATCTGTTTTAGAGGAAGTAATTTCTGGTGTTCATTGATGTTTATGTTTATTTTGTATCATATAAAAAGTCTGTTCAGTTTTATTTTGAACAGAACATTTGGTTATAGTTTTCAAAAGCAGATCACTGGTTTCCAATACCAAGTTATTACACTTTGCAGGTGTTTTGGTGATTTCTTACTGTGCTATATCCTTTTAGCCTTAATGAACATTACAAACACACTGGAGTTAAAAATAGAAATCACATGTTTTAAGATCATATAGGAAATATTCCAAGTAATTCTTTCTACAAAGAAGTTCTTTGTAAATTATATTGACTATATAATTAAAATAATTAAAAGTTATTGTATATAAAGATTTTAGATTTTTGTGAAAGCTGTGTGGTAGCTGTTGTGGTTACTGTTGTTGCTTTTTTTCTAACTGTTTTCTAAGACCCTATTGCATTCTTCAACAAAATATTTCCAAGATAAAGTGTGAAGAATAACATACAAGGTGCACTGTTCCTAAGATTATTATGATGGACATTTTGGACTCCCACTTCCATCTTGACTGTGACTCCACCATGGTTCACCTTCAGGGCATTTTTCCTCAACGCACATTAACATCCCAAGGATGGTGAGCAGGACTCTGGAGCCAGACTCGCTGCATTAAGTTCTTAAGTTCTTCATTTATTGGTTTTGTAACCTCTCTGTGTCTCTGTTTCCTCTTCTATAAAATGGGGGATAGTGAGAGTCCCTTCCTTATAGGGTTGTTATGAGTATTAAATGAGTTACAGCCTATGAGTGCTTAGTGTAGCACGTATACATAGTAAGTATTCAACTAGTTAGCTCTTACTATACATTCCTAAGATGCCATCTGTGGTGTTCTGGTTGTTTTGTATCTTTGAAATCCTATTAAATTCTAAGGTCAGAATCAACTTGACAGTATTTTAAGATGAAGTGAATATAAATACGCATGAAAGCTTTTTGAAAAGTTATAAAGTAATGGACATCCAGAACAGTGTTTGGCACATAGTAGATGCTCAATAAATATTTATTAAAATTAAAGAATTAATTAAAATTGAAAATATTGTACACATATAATGGTGGTGTCACTCTTTTTTTTTTTTTTTTTACTAATTTTTATTGGAGTATGGTTGCTTTACAATGTTGTGTAGCCTCCACTGCACAGCAAAATGAATCGGCCATACACATACAGATATCCCCTCCCATTTAGGTTACCACAGTGCATTAGGTAGAGTTCCCTGTGCTATACAGTATGTTCCCATCAGTTGTCTATTTTATACATAGTATCAATAATGTATATGTATCAATCCCAGTCTCCCAATTCCTCCCACCCCACCCCTTTCCCCCTTGGTATCCATACATTTGTTCCCTATGTCTGTGTCTCTATTTCTGCGTTGCAAATAAGATCGTCTATACCATTTTTCTAGATTCCATATATATATGCGTTATTATACGACATTTGCTTTTCTCTTTCTGACTTAGTTCACTCTGTATGACACTCTCTAGGTCCATCCACGTCTCTACAAATGACCCGATTTCATGCCTTTTTATGGTGAGTAATATTCCATTGTATATATGTACCAGATCTTCTTTGTCCATTCCTCTGTCGATGGACATTTAGGTTCCTTCTATGTGCTGGCTATTGTAAATAGTGCTGCTATGAACATTGGGGTGCATGGGTTTTTTTGAATTACGGTTTTCTCTGGGTATATGCCCAGTAGTGGGATTGTTGGGTCATATGGTAGTTCTATTTTTAGTTTTTTAAGGAACCTCCATACTGTTTTCCATAGGGTGATGTCATTCTTGAAATTCATAATGATTAAATTCTGGAAATCAAGGCCGTTCATCTCTTTTAGATTTAGTAGAGATCATTTCAACTCTCATCTATGTTAATGAGGTGGATAACAAAGATAGTGATAATGAGAATATTAATAACAAATGATACATACCTGGTGCTTACTCTGTGTAAAATACTGCTCTAAAGACTTTACATTTACATAGGTTAACTCATTTAATTTTTATAGCAACCTGTAAGGTGGGTACTACTATTATTCCCATTGAATAGTTGAAGAAACTGTGTCTGAGAGGTTACAAATAACCAGGGTTCAACCCAGGGAGTTTGGCTCCAGAATTTGTGCTCTTAACTCTGTTGTTAATAAACTATAATTTCATAACATTTATTTAGTCCAACCTTTTTTCCATATTTAATGTTCATCAAAACAAACATTAAGTACCAAAGGTGTTCATCATTGCCTAACCCTGCCTCTTTCTGCTCTCCCACACAAGTCTAAAAGCACTGATACTCAAGCTGGGCTGCACATTGGAATTACCTGGAGAGCTTTCAGCATTATAGATGCTTAGGTCTTAGAGATTCTAACTTAATTGGTGTGCCCTGGGCATTGGGATATTTTAAAGCTCCTCTGGTGATTCTAATATCTAGGAAAATTTTAGGTTCATTGATCTAAAGGAAAATGAAATTTGTCTAGGCCCAAGAGCATGTCTGAGGGGGCAGGGCAGGTAGGATCTGGACCTTGGAGCATCCAGAAGTCTAAACTCAAGCCACTTTGGGTGGCTTCTTGTTAAGAATTCCTTCCTTTTGCATGCAAGGGATACTGCATGGAAATACTAGGTAACAATGAATTAGGAAGTTACCCAGGGATTACATTGTATATACTATTCTTTTAACTTGCTATTAAAAAAAAAAAAATGAACTAAGCTTTACCATTGCTTTAGTCACGGGGCCTTACATGGCCATTGAAATGTTCAGGAAACGTTTGGAAAAAACAAGATGGCTACAAGTGGGAAAAGGATTGTGCCTTCCTTTAGGGTTACCAGTTTATTGCTCCAATGTGAAGAGTAGGCTGACTTTACTAAACTGTTTAGGAAAATTGATATTTATTTCAAATGTTTATGGTTTATTGTCTCAGAAGATTAATGCCAAATCCTCAGAAATGTAGTGACTAGCGGTGACTCATTTTAGCTCATGTCAAAACAATTCACTTTTGTACTTTTCCTGTCCCTGGAGAAGCTATTAAACACTAAACAAAAATGCCCCAGAAGAAACTGATTGAGTGTTTTAAATTATGTACTTTTGCTTGGCTATTAGCCAGATGTTCTTTGGGAAAGCTTATTGCACATAAAGACCTATGATTTGCTCTGACAATGATACTACACAGTTTACGCTGCTTAAATATCAGCGGTGTGTATTCTAAAGCTAAACAGTCAAGCAAAGCTCAGTCATTTTGCTTAAACAATTTGTGTAACTCCACTCTCAGCCAAGTGATTTTTTTCCTTTGTTAAACTCTGGACAGGATATACCTAATGGATAAGGTGTTTTTCTGTACATTATCTTGTTGGTAAGTAGCACAGATTCCAACAAGCTTAAGAATAATTTTATGTGTGTGTGTGTATACATATATACATATATATACTTTTTCAAAGATTTATATATTTGTTTCTGTGTAAGTAATCCCAAATATCTTGTCCCCAGTAGAGCTCAGCATAGTGTTTTGCATGTAGTATATATACATGTATTGCTGATAATATATGATACCAATAAACAAAACAAAACATTTCATTAATTTCCTATGGTCTGTCTCTCAATACTATATGAGGTCTTTTAAGAATCAGTGTTAAGCTAACTACATTTTATTTTTTAGGAGCAAAATATTTAAATGATTGGCTTGCTTTCACCAACCTCCTAAGTAATGAGGATATTTACAATGTTAGATTAGACATTTTTAGGAAACACTTTCATCAGTATAATTCACTGATGAAATATATACTGTATGTGGCATACACATATACTGTATGTGGCATTTTTTTGAGTAGGCATTTGGAGGCATGGTCCCCTGACAACCAAAAGTATGGGGTTACTCGTGACAGTTTGTGGCACAGCCAGCATCTAGGAAAGTGTGGGTGCTCAATAGGTATTTGTTGAACTCATCTCTTACGTGATAAGAGCCAACTTTTCAGGTGCAGTTCCATGAGAGGACATGGAAAAGGTAGTGAATATTAAGTACCTTCAGAGTGATTCCATAACAGGGTGATAGACTATCATTCCTAAGGAAATTATCCTGATGCATACGGGTATCTAGCTATTAGCCCATTCTAAGATGGCAAATGGTGTGAAGAGTGGTAATTCAAGCTATATCTGAAAACTATAGTTTTGATCCAGGGAAGAAACTGGACAGCCAGAAAGGACTAACAAGTCAACAGAATGGGAAGGGATTCACACTAAATTAATAGCATGATCTTATTTTTTATTTAAAATGTAGCATATCCAAATGTTATGTTTTCTGCCATACTAGTTACCTGTCCTGAAAAAAGGTTTAACCAGCATTGGAGTTTTCACATAAGTGCAAACAGAGTGGTAAACTACCATTCGATCTGGCAATTCCACTCCTGGTTATTTATCCAAAGGAAAAGAAAGCACTATTTCAAGAAGATATATGCACTCACATATGTTCATTGCAACATTATTTACAACAGCCAAGATATGAAAGCAACCTAAGTGCCCATCAATAGATGAATGGATAAAGAAGATGTGGTATATATACATAATGGAGTATTACTAAGCCATAAAAAAGAATGAAGTCTTCCCATTTGCAACAACGTGGATGGACCTAGATGGTATTATGCTAAGTAAAATAAGTCAAACAGAGGAAGATAAAATACTGTATGATTTCACTTATATGAGGAATCTAAAAAAAAAAAATGAACAATTACAACTAAACAGAAACAGAGTTACAGATACAGAGAACAAACAGAGGGGAGGGAGGTGGGGGAAGGAGAGAAATAGTTGAGATAAGTGAGGGAGATTAAGAGATACAAACTTTCAGTTACAAAATAAAAGTCACAGGTTTAAAATGTACAGTGTGGGAATATAGTCAGTAATTACGTAATATCTATGTAAGGTGACAGATGACAACTAGACTTATCATGGTGATCATTTAAAAATATATAGAAATATCAGATCTATGTTGTGCACCAGGAACTAACATAGAGTTGTAGGTCAGTCATACTTCAAAAACAAACAAACACACTTATAGAAAAAGAGACCAGATTTGTGGTTACCAGAGGTGGGGGTAGGAGGAGGGGGAATTGGATGAAGGTAGTCAAAAGGTACAAACTTTCAGTTATAAGATAAATAAGTACTAAGGATGTAATGTACAGCATTGTAAATATAATTAACACTGATGTATGTTATATATGAAAGTTGTTGAGAGTAAATCCTGAGTTCTCATTACAAGGAAAAACTTTTTTTATTTATTTAATGTCATATTTGTATGAGATGATGGATGTTCACTAAAGTTACTGTGATAATAATTTCATAATGTATGTAAGTCAAATCATTATGCTGTACACCTTAAATTTACACAGTGCTGTATGTCAATTATATCTCAGTAACACTGGAAGAAAAAAAGGGTATGACTAAAATGTATAAAATCATAAGCAGTGTGGCAGGTCAAACACACTTGTTTACCCATACCTAGAATTGTTAGAATTGGAGTCTTGAAGGAAATGGGTTTACTCAAAGAGCAGTGCGCTAGAGGCGATATGGCCTCATGGTTAAGAATATAGACAAATGGTCAAACTGCTGGGTTCAGTTCAGCTCTCTGCCCATTTCTACCTGTGTCCTTAGGCACCTTATCTTCCCAAGTCTTCAGTTTCTTCATCTATAAATACTGCTAATAATAATACCTATCTTCTACAGCTGTTATGAGGATTAAGGATTAAGTGAAAAGCACTTAAAACAATAGCTGGCATATAGTAAGCACTGTGTGTGTGTACCTGTGCTTATTTTAAAGCATTTGCCATATTGGTTGGGTGGGTTAAAAAAGAAGTAGGTTTAGAAGAGTTACTTACAGATAAAATCCAAAATTGGCAAATTAGCTATTAAGGGTAATTCATCATTTAAGGCTGCATCTTCACAGGCCCCCCTACAAGGCTTCCTTGACAGCAACCATAAGAGACAGGGATCCTGGGCCGGTTGGATAAGTGACCTGACCAAAAAAAGTATTTGCTTCTGTTCTTACTAAGGTGCTTCACACAGAGAACTACACAGCTATTTCCCAGGCTGAAATAATGAAATAAAGCTCTTGTTCCTGCTGCTTCATTTACTTGTACTAATTTGTCCTAAATGAAAAACTCTTAATTTGTTATTTTAAAAGTATGGCTTCAAGTAATGGAAACAAGCCCAAGCTAGTTGAGTTAAGCAAGATCTTTGGCCAGGAAAAGTAACTATTGAGATATGCATCTTGTTTTTCCAAGCAAATGCTCCTACTTCAGAGTCTGAGTGGGCTTTAATCTGTTTACCTGGCTTGAGTTGCCCAGCTTTCAGAGAAGCACTTTGCATTTCTGGCAGCAGTAAGTGTGATGAAAGTTTTTGTTATTGTTGCTCTTCATGATAAGTGTGTGGTTTTTATTCTCACTATAAAGAAAGGTCTGTAAGGACCATAGACCAGATTGTTTAACCATTAGAATATTCTTATTTTGTTATTTCCATCCTTTGCTGGTATTTTTGTTCCTAATCTTGGAATAGATCTTTCAGGAGGAAGAGAAAAACATTGCTTTCCAGTCGAGTATTTATAACCACTTTAAGTATATAGTAGAACCTGCCTGGTAAAAATTTATTTCATTTCTATCAAGGCAGTTTTTTTGGCACTGGTATTTTTCAATGACCAAATTAAAATAGGACCTTTTAAAAATATCTTTAACATGCTCTTTTAAGATAGGCTGTTCCATTAAAATGAGGTAAAAGAACCTTCCAAACATTGATTTTTGTTAGTTTGACATCTTTCTATTCCAAACCTAGGAAGCTTAGAGGTTTCCATACGTTTCTTTTGCAGTTGTTTTCCTATTCTTCTATGACTGCTCCTGGCTTCTCAGTCAGCCCGAGATTCATGCTTATTTTAACTCCCCATCAGTGTCTGTAGTGACTGTCTCTTCCTTGCCTCCCATTCTCACTTGTCTTCTTTGGGACTTGGCTCTCTATTCGTCCTCTCTGGCTCCATCATCTTTCAGTCTCAACTGGCCCTTTTCCTTCAATTTTACTATTTCTACAAGTGAACAGTTTCTCTTTTCCCTTCCCATCCCTGATGAACTTCTTGGAAGAATATCACTACCCTCAATGTGTCTACATCTTCACCACACTCTTTGCTTCCTTCAGATCTGGTTTCAGCACCTGCTATTCTGATGAAATTACTTTATCAGAGGTCATTGGAGATTTCTTCATCAGGTCCAACAAGCTTCATCCTCTGCTACTTCTCTAGGCCAGTAAATACAGTTAGCCACCTACCCACTCCTTGAAATTCTCCCTTTGGCTTCTAAGACACTGGGCTCTTTAAATTCTCTTTCTATATCATAGACTGCTTCTTTTCTACCTTCCTTGATAGCTTATTCACCTTTTCTTTTCCTCTAAATGTAGGCATTTGCTAGCACAGTTTAGCCCTTTGCTTTCTATACTACTTACCCCTAGGTATTCTAATCTATGCCTGCTGTTTCAACTTAACCTCTCTGGGCCAGAACTCTCAAATCTCTGTCTTTGGCCACTGCTTGCCTGAGTTCTATCTGGTCTCATATGTGCAGTTACTCCTAGATGTCTCCTCAGTTTCTCAAGCGCATCATTCCAAAACCAAACTCATCCACCTCTCCCAATCTTTCTGCTGTTGCTGTTATTAGAACCAATTGTTATTAGAACCAATCTTCTTGTCACCAAGGCTGATAAGAGTTGTAGAGTCTAGTCATTTCTACCTCTTGCATCTTCAGAATGTGTAGCATACCTCATTTCACAACTTATAAACACTGTTTTTCCATTTTCTCTTTTACTGAGGTATAACTTATATTTATTAATGTGCACAAATATTAAATGTACAGATTGATGAGTTTTTACATATGTATATACCTGTTTAAACACTCTCCAGATCAAAATGTAGAATATGTCCAAGCCTGCAGCAGGCCTCCTTTGTGCCACCTTCCAGTTGATATCCACTTTCCTCCCAGGAACTAACCACCATTTTGACCTCTATTACCATAGTTTAGTTTGCTATTTTGATCTTCATGCAAGTGAACGCTCATATTAGTGGAAATTCAGCTTTATATAAATGGAATTTATATCGCCACCAGAAATATATACAAGTTCTAGTTGCTTCACTTCTTCATCAGTACTTGATGTTGTCCTTTTAATTTTAGCCTCTGGTAGGGCTGCAGTGGTATCATTATAGTTTTAATTTGCATTTCCCTGATGATTAATAATGTTGAACTCCCTTTTCACATGCTTATTTGGATTTCCAAGTAAGTGTCCTTAAGTCTTTTCCTTTTTCTTATTGGTTTGCCAGTTTTTTCTTTTTAATTGATTTTTAGGAGTTCTTTATATATTCTGGATGTTAGTCTTTTGTTGGTTATACATATGCAGGTATCTTCTCCCAATCTGTGGCTTGCCTTTTCATCTGATTATTGTTATATTTTGATTAACAGAAGTTATTAATTTTAATAATGTCTAATTATTAATCCTTTATGATTGGTGCTCTTGTGTCCTTTTCAAGAAATTGTTACTCTCTTCAAGAACATAAAGATAAACTGAGGCACAGAGAGGTTAAGCGGTTTGTGCTAAGGTTGTGGCAGACCTGTTAGTTATCTTTAAAACATCAATTGGTTTTTGTTCCTCCTGGGCATATATGGCTGTCCAGCCAGGTATTTCTAGCTTTCCCTGTATTGAGAAGAAGCTATGTGAGTTTGGATTGGATTGATGGAATGTGAATAGAAGAGATGGTCATCTCTAAGAGAGACATAGTAGGGTTACAGCTTTGATCATGCACAACACTCTGAATGATCTCATGGAGTAGAGATCATTTAAGTTTATTTAAATAATATTTTAAATTATTTAAATAAGAAAGGTAGCTCAGATGTTACTTTTTCCATGAAGCCTAATTCTATCCCCTAATTAGCGCTCACCTCTTTTTCTACCACCTGAATGCTTTTCTGCTCCTGAGGGCAAGGGTCATTTTTTTGGTCTGGTGCCTTGCACATGGTAGGCACTCAGTAAGTATTTTGAAATAAATGAATACATAAACTAGACAATAAGTGAATTTTTCAGGAGCTAAAACTGTATATTTAATATTAAGAAATGTTGATCTGGTCATGTAATGAGTGTAGCCTTGCTAGAAATTTAAGCTCTCTTTCCACATTGGTTCTGTGCCTTTTCTTTGGTGAGGTTCTGACTCAGCAGTTTTTGTGTTTTTTTTTTTAACATCTTTATTGGAGTATAATTGCTCTACAATGGTGTGTTCGTTTCTGCTTTAAACAAAGTGAATCAGCCATACATATACACATATCCCCATATCTCTTCCCTCTTGCGTCTCCCTCCCACCCTCCCTCTCCCACCCTCCCTCTCCCACCCCTCTAGGTGGACACAGAGCACCGAGCTGATCTCCCTGTGCTATGTGGCTGCTTCCCACTAGCTACCTATTTTACATTTGGTAGTGTATATATGTCCATGCCACTCTCTCACTTTGTCACAGCTTACCCTTCCCCCTCCCCATATCCTCAAGTCCATTCTCTAGTAGGTCTGTGTCTTTATTCCCATCTT
>NC_041214.2:113276996-113278286 GCF_002837175.3 Physeter macrocephalus | reverse complement strand
CTGAGTAATATTCCATTGTATATATGTGCCACATCTTCTTTATCCATTCATCTGTCGATGGACACTTAGGTTGCTTCCATGTCCTGGCTATTGTAAATAGAGCTGCAATGAACATTGTGGTACATGTCTCCTTTTGAATTATGGTTTCTCAAGGTGTATGCCCAGTAGTGGGATTGCTGGGTCATATGGTACTTCTATTTTTAGTTCCTTAAGGAGCCTCCATACTGTTCTCCATAGTGGCGTATCAATTTACATTCCCACCAACAGTGCAAGAGGGTTCCCTTTTCTCCACACCCTCTCCAGCATTTATTGTTTGTAGATTTTTTGATGGTGGCCATTCTGACTGGTGTGAGGTGATACCTCATTGTAGTTTTGTTTTGCATTTCTCTAATGATTAGTGATGTTCAGCATCCTTTCATGTGTTTGTTGGCAATCTGTATATCTTCTTTGGAGAAATGTCTATATAGGTCTTCTGCCCATTTTTGTATTGGGTTGTTTGTTTTTTTGATATTGAGCTGCATGAGCTGCTTGTATATTTTGGAGATTAATCCTTTGTCAGTTGCTTTGTTAGCAAATACTTTCTCCCATTCTGAGGGTTGTCTTTTCGTCTTGTTTATGGCTTCCCTTGCTGTGCAAAAGCTTTTAAGTTTCATAGGTCCCATTTGTTTACTTTTGTTTTTATTTCCCTTTCTCTAGGAGGTGGCTCAAAAAGGATCTTGCTGTGCTTTATGCCATAGAGTGTCCTGCCTGTGTTTTCCTCTCAGAGTTTTACAGTATCAGGCTTTACATTTAGGTCTTTAATCCATTTTTTTTTTTTTTTTTTTTTTTTGCTTTAATCCATTTTGAGTTTATTTTTGTGTATGGTGATAGGGAGTGTTCTAATTTCATTCTTTTACATGTAGCTGTCCAGTTTTCCCAGCACCACTTATTGAAGAGGCTATCTTTTCTCCATTGTATATTCTTGCCTCCTTTATCAAAAATTAGGTGACCAGGGCTTCCCTGGTGGCGCAGTGCTTGGGAGTCCGCCTGCCGATGCGGGGGACACGGGTTCGTGCCCCGGTCCAGGAGGGTCCCACGTGCCGTGGAGCAGCTGGGCCCGTGAGCCACGGCTGCTGGGCCTGCGTGTCCGGAGCCTGTGCTCCGCGACGGGAGAGGCCACGGCGGTGAGAGGCCCGCGTACCACCAAAAAAATAAAAATAAAAAATAAGGTGACCATATGTGCATAGGTTTATCTCTGGGTTTTCTATCCTGTTCTATTGATCTATATTTCCGGTTTTGTGCCAGTACCAT
>NC_041214.2:113275373-113276076 GCF_002837175.3 Physeter macrocephalus | reverse complement strand
ACTTCCAAAACTATGTTGAATAATAGTGGTGAGAGTGGACAGCCTTGTCTTGTTCCTGTTCTTAGAGGAAATGGTTTCAGTTTTTCACCATTGAGAACGATGTTGGCTGTGGGTTTGTCATATATGGCCTTTATTATGTTGAGGTAAGTTCCCTCTATGCCTACTTTCCTGGAGGGTTTTTTATCATAAATGGGTGCTGAATTTTGTCAAAAGCTTTTTCTGCATGTATTGAGATGACATATGGTTTTTCTCCTTCAATTTGTTAATATGGTGTATCACATTGATTGATTTGTGTATATTGAAGAATCCTTGCATTCCTGGGATAAACCCCAGTTGATCATGGTGTATGATCCTTTTAATGTGCTGTTGGATTCTGTTTGCTAGTATTTTGTTGAGGATTTTTGCATCCCTTTTCCTCAGTGATATTGGCCTGTAATGTTCTTTTTTTGTGACATCTTTGTCTGGTTTTGGTATCAGGGTGATGGTGGCCTCATAGAATGGATTTGGGAGTGTTCCTCCCTCTGCTATATTTTGGAAGATTTTGAGAAGGATAGGTGTTAGCTCTTCTCTAAATGTTTGATAGAATTCACCTGTGAAGCCTTCTAGTCCTGGGCTTTTGTTTGTTGGAAGATTTTTAATCACAGTCTCAATTTCAATGCTTATGATTGGTCTGTTTATATTTTCTATTTCTTCCTGGTTCAGT
>NC_041214.2:113266577-113274106 GCF_002837175.3 Physeter macrocephalus | reverse complement strand
TGTTTCTTGCCTAGAGAAGTTCCTTTAGCATTTGTTGTAAAGCTGGCTTGGTGGTGCTGAATTCTCTTAGCTTTTGCTCGTCTGTAAAGGTTTTAATTTCTCCGTCGAATCTGAATGAGATCCTTGCTGGGTAGAGTAATCTTGGTTGTAGATTTTTCCCCTTCATCACCTGACCCAGCAGTTCTGAATCAGCAGATTTGCTGTGCTGTATCACTTTCACCTTCCATAACACAGCCTGTGCAGCTGGCTATCTGATACTAATTGCTGACATAGTGTGACCATGACCTCATTTGACCTTTCAGCAAGCAAGACCTTTCTGACTGCTTTATAGTAAGAAGAGGTTCACATGGTAAAAGAGATGGTATTTTCTTTTAAAAGCCGATGAATTGACATAGACAACTATGTGACAACTGGCTTCATTCGGGTTTTCTTGACATCTTAAAAGAACATTTAAACCATGTTTGAAATGTCATTGTATTCCTAGTTCCAAATGCCCCAGTTGGAGATTCTGATTCAGGATATTTGGGTTTGGGCCCAGAAATCTGTATTTTTAAATAGTTTCCCTGGCAACTCTGATGATCACTTACTTAATTTTGGGAGCCACTGACAGAGAAAAGTTAAGAGCTCAAATTCAGGAGTCAGTGAGACCTGAGTTCTAATTCTTCTGTACAGTTACTTGCAATTGTAACTTTTGGAAAGTTATGTAGTGTCCTTAAGCTTCAGTTTGATTATCTGAATATTATGTGGACAATAGCAGTATCTACTTTAAAAGATTGTTATGAGGATTATATGAGATAATTCATCTCACATGCTTGGCACAGTGATGGTAAACGTTCAGTAAAATATAACTATTGTTGTTACTATTAATATTATCACTAATTATCAAGTTCTTTATAAAGAATTTTTCTTTGTATTGTTTTAGTATAGAATGTACAAAGTAGAATCTACTGTCTCTACAAAAAAAAGGATTCATGTTGTATGTGGATGTGTGTGGTCTTTCTCTTAATGTAGTTCTTAGTTTCAGGCATTTAATTAAATGTCTATGTGGATCACTCTGACCCCAGTTCCTCTTCATGAATAATTTACCAATTATCTATTCTGTGCTTTTTTTTTAATTATTGAGGGACTATTACTGCATATGTGTGTGTGTGTGTGTGTGTGTGTGTGTGTGTGTAAGGGAGTATTACAAAGAAATGATTTCCTGGAATGTTTAAGAACTGAATGTTCTGTTGAAGCATTTCTTACACAAGTAGATAGTTACTGTGTCAAAATTTAGGAGCTCAAAGTTGATGCTGTCAGTAAAAGAAATGCAGAGAGCCACCTGTTTCAAATTCTGGTCTCTGTTTGTAAAATTCTCTATCTGGTCCAACATCAGAGAGTGGAGCAGAGGTAATCTGACCTAGGGTTTGGTGGTGCTGCCTTCAAGATAAAGTGAGTTCTGGGGTATGTGTGTGTGTGTTTCATATATCAGTGGAGGAGTGTTGTGGAACCCTTGGAGCAGGAGGGAAGGACTAGGAGTAGTGAAAGTCACAACATCAAAAGGTTGTAGAACCACTCCCTTGTACCTTAGTTATTTGTTATGAATGTACTCCCTAGGGTAACAGTGAATAATGAGAAGTTAAATGTTGGGGCAGAAACACTCTTTCATGGCAGGAGCAAGATTTCTTTTTAGGTAAAGCAGAAACTCTCCAGAACAAGAGAATGGGTGGATTCACCTGAAGAGTCTTCTTTGCATGAAGGTAATATTAGGACTAAAAATAGGTTGTCAAAAGAGGAATATACTGTTGACCCTTGAATAATACAGCATTAGGGGCACCACAGTAAAAAAAAAAAAAAAAAAAAAATCCCTGTATAGGTTTATGGTCTGCACTTTTTACACGTGGCTCGTGTGTTATATGCCTTTGATCTCTGTGGATTAAAAAGTCCGTCACACTGAAAATTTTAGTTAACTCTTATAATAACACTGTTGCTATCAGTTCTAGTTAATGTAGATAACTTTGACTTATATTTTGCCACATTTTGGTTCCATTTGCATTCAACTGCCTATTGAATTCTCAGATTGCGTGGAGAGTAGGTGATGAGAGTCATGGTCTACAACTCTCACTTTAGTAAACCTTTCACAGTCAGAGTTCATTTATCACTGTCAACAAAGAGCTGTCATCATCTGACCAGAACAGATGAGAAATTTCAGTTCTTGGGGTAAAACCTGTATTTAGAGCTGAAATTTTAATTAGAAATAAGGTTGATTAGTTAACAGTTAAAGGCTTCATTTTGGGGTCAGATTATCCTCATTGCTCTTCCAAGCATTAGACATTCTTAGTTATCCAGAATCCATGGAATTCTTAATAGAGTTGGTTTATATGTAATTTCTACTCTTTGACTCATGTGAACTTAAATCTTGTCTAAAAACCTATATGGATTTCAGAGGCTTAGAGAGGATTAAAAAGGCTATAATATTTTAAATAACTTCATCCAGTGAGCATGTTTACCTAAATGTGTCATCAAACTTCTCAGTTTTCTGGTTAGAAAACCGGTTTGGGACAGGCTGACTCACACTGTCAACTGATAGAATGCAAACACATTCAGAATTCTCCTGGCGAAACTAATGCAACAAAAACAGAGTTCTTTGAGCTTTTAGAGGTCAAGTGTTTCATTTCTCTAATAAATCTTCCTATCACTAAGAGCTTTCAAAATAAACAAATACATGTCTTTACAGTTGTTAGGTGCTGGGTGAGGTGGCATAGGCATACTACCATATCCAGTACCTCTTTGCCACTCTTAAAGGAAGTAATTTTTTTAATTTAATTTCCATTTTATATTGGGGTATAGTTTATTTACAGTGTGTTAGTTTCAGGTATACAGCAAAGTGGTTCAGCTATACATATACAAACATCCATTCTTTTTCAGATTCCTTTCCCATATAGGTTATTACCGAATACTGAGTAGAGTTCCCTGTGCTATATAATAGGTCCCTGTTGATTGTACATTTTATATATAGTAGTGTATATATGTTAATCCCAACCTCCTAATTTATCCCTCTCCCCCACCTTTCCTCTTTGGTAACCATAAGTTTGTTTTTGAAGTCTGTGAGTCTGTTTGTAAATAAGTTCATTTGTATCATCTTTTTAGATTCCACATATAAGTGGTATCATATGATACTTGTCTTTCTCTGTCTGACTTAGTTAGTATGATAATCTGTAGGTCCATCCACATTGCTGCAAATGGCATTATTTCGTTCTCTTTTATGGCTGAGTAATATTCCATTGTATATATGTACCACATCTTCTCTATGCATTCCTCTGTTGATGGACATTTAGGTTGCTTCCATGTCTTGGCTATTGTAAATAGTGCTGCAATGAACATTGGGGTGTATGTACCTTTTCGAATTATGGTTTTCTCTGGGTATATGCCCAGTAGTGGGATTGCTGGGTCATATGGTAATTCTTTTTTTTTTTTCATTTTAAAAAAGTTCTTTTATTTTTTATGTCTTTATGGAGTATAACTGCTTTACAATGTTGTTAGCTCCTGCTGTACAACAAAGTGAATCAGTTATATGTATACATATATCCCCATATTCATATGGTAATTCTATTTTTAGTTTTTTAAGGAACCTCCATACTGTTCTCCATAGTGTCTATACCAATTTACATTTCCACCAGCAGTGTAGGAAGGTTCCCTTTTCTCCACACCCTCTCCAGCATTTACTGTTTGTAGATTTTTTGATGATGACCATTCTGACCAGTGAGGTGATACTTCATTGTAGTTTTGATTTGCATTTCTCTAATAACTAGCAATGTTGAGCATCTTTTCATGTGCTTTTTGGCCATCTGTATGTCTTCTTTGGAGAAATGTCTACTTAGATCTTCCACCCATTTTTTTGATTGGGTTATTTGTTTTTTTGATATTGAGCTGCATGAGCTATTTGTATATTTGGGGAATTAATCCCTTGTCAGTTGCTTCATTTGCAAATATTTTCTCCCATGCTGTGGGTTGTCTTTTCATTTTGGTTATGGTTTCTAAAGGAAATAATTTTTAAAGGTTATCTGCGAAATAGTAGTAGTTAGCCCTTGGATTGATAAAGAGTAATGCTCTGTAATTCAAAATATCCCCATATGTAAATAAATACTTCACTTGGTTTATATTTCACTTTTGATCCATAGATCTCAAATTCTTTGCCCAAATAGTTGCCCATATGTTTCTTCATTAGCCCTTGTGCAAGAAAAGTAGTAGGTAGGAAGACTATTTCTGCCCATTTTGCAGATGGAAACATCAGCCCAGAACTCAAGTTAATTTTTTTTTTTTTTATCAAATTTGCTCAAGAAAATTGAGACCAACTCAAAAGATGGCCAAAGACAGTGATATTCTCTAAGTAAGGTTAGCTAAGTAGCTCTTTTCAAGGATGAAGAGATGGAGATTGGAATGTCTTCTTAGCAGAGCTCAGGGTACAGTCAAAATAAATAGACACCCTTGTTCCTTTCTCTGTTCCAATTAGTTATCTCTTTGTGCCATTTATTCACATGTTGCTGTAATTAGCCAATTTTAGGCCAGGCAAAAGGGATTAGGTAGCATATTACACACCCACATCTCCTTTTTGGGATTTAGGTGGGAATGAGTATTTTTCCATTTAATGTAGCCAAATGATCATGTACTTCTCCAAATCCATTTTGCTTAAGTCTTTATCAGGAAGTTGTACAGCAGTGGGTAACATGGAATCCATTTCTGAAGAGCCTTTCGCTCTTTGGTGTTTTGTTTATAATAGTTTTCTGGGTGTTGTTGTTAATATTGTTATTACATATGCTCTTTCCAAATTTCACTCTGAACACACCTAACACAGTGCTTTGTGTATGTCATAGCTTCTCTGACGAATCACCCATGGCAAGTTGAGATTTTTCTGCATGACTAATTTCTCTTGGGCTCAGGATAAAGGGGAATCCTAGGGTAATGGCACATATGGTCTGTATATCCTGGCCCTAAGCTACTCATCTTCAACAGACTTAATTCCACAAACTCCTCTTCTTCAGTCCTTTGTACCTGTGGGTGTGGTTTTCTGCCTGGAATACCATTTCTCCTCTTCTCTGCCTGGTAAGAGTCCACATAGCCTTTAAGCTAATTGCTCCCTGCTGAGATGCTTTCCCATTACCTCAATCCATTCCTCAAATGGGATCCCTGAGCACTCTATACATGTTTTCATTGCAGCCCACCATTAATTACCTCATCCTACTTATGTTTTCTACTGGGCCCTCAAAGACAGCATCCATATCTTATTCCTTATTTTTTCCCTAGTTCCTAGTTCCATGCTTAGTGTTAGGTTAAATGAATGTCAAATGAATGAATGGATGGATGATAAATATCCTCATTGTCCCCCCTTTTATTTTTCTTCCATATTAGACAAAAATGCTTTCTCCTTTTTTTTCCCCTAGCAAATAATCATTTGCCATTTGTCACTTCCCTTTGGGATATCCCCATTAGCTTATTTTCAAGTCTTTACCCTTTGGTTCATGAGTGTGATCTGGCATTAAAAGGTCTTCCTTGTAAAATTTTAAGAAAATAGCTAACCTATATCTCATGAGAAATATCCATTATCATTAATAGTTTTGTAACTATCATATTGATCACTTAGATCAGTCAAGTTTTATCCATATGGACCCTTTCAGTTTTGTTGAGCCATAAAAAGAAATGAAGTGCTCATAGGTGTTACAACATGGGTGAACCTTGAAAACATTATGCTAAGTGAAAGAAGTCAGATACAAAAGGCTACATATTGTATGATTCCATTTTTATGAAATGTCCAGAATAGGTATTCCATAGAGACAGAAAGTAGATTAATGGTTTCCAGGGGACAGGGAGGGGAAATGGAGAATGACCGCTAATGGACACAGGGTTTCTTTTTATTGCCAAATAGTCCATTGCATGGAAATACCACAGTTTTGTTGATCATTCGTCAGTTGATGGACGTTTGAGTTGTTTCTGTTTTTGGCTATTTTGAATAATGCTGCTATGAACATTCATGTATAAGTTATTGTGTGGACATATGTTTTCCTTTCTCTTGGATATATACCTAGGAGTGGAATTGCTGATCTTATGCTAATGTTATATTTGACTGTTTGAGGAACTGACAGACTGTTTTCCAGAGCAACTTCACCATTTTACATTCCTACTCAGCAGTGTGTGAGAGTTCCAATTTCCCTACATCCTCACTAACACTTGTTATGATCTGTCTTTTTTATTATAGTCATTCTAGTGGGTGTAAAGTAATATCTCAGAGTTTTGATTTCCATTTCCCTGATGGCTAATGATATTGAGCATCTTTTCCTGTGCTTATCACCCATTTGTATATGTTCTTTGGAGAACTGTCATTTTAGATCCTTTGCCAATTTTTAATTGGATTTTTTATCCTTTTTATTGTTGATTTGTAAGTGACTTTTATGTATTCTGGATACAAACCCTTTATCAGATGTAGGATTTGTAGATATTTTCCATCATTCTGTGGGCTGACTTTTCACTTTCTTGGTGGTGTCCTTTGACGATGAAACATTTTTAATTTTGATGATGTTTGTCAAGTTTATTTCTTTTTGTTGCTTGTGCTTTTGGTGTCGTATCTAAGAGACCATTGCCTAATCAATGTCATGAAGATTTATGCCTTTGTTTTCTTCTAACAGGTTTATCATTTTAGGCCTTATATTTAGTTAGGTCTTTGATCCATTTTGAGTTAAATTTTAGATGTAGTGTAAGGTATAGGATCCAACTTTATTCTTTTTGCTTGTGAATATTCCATTGTCCTAGCACTACTTTTTGAAAAGACTGTTCTTTCCCCCATTGAATTGTTTTGGCACACTTGGTGAAAATCAGTTGACCAGCAACATGACAATTTATTTCTGTACTCTTATTCTATCCCATTTATCTATTTCCACATCCTTTTGCCAGTATCATACTGTCTTGATTAATGTAGCTTTGTAGCAAGTTTTGAAACTGAGAAGTATCAAACATTCAACTTTGTTCTACTTTTTCAAGACTGTTTTGGCTATTCTGGGCACTGTGACTTTCCATGTGAATTAGGATCAGCATATCAATTTCTGCAAAGAAGTCATCTGACATTTTAATCAGGATTGTGTTGAATCTCTAGATCAATTTGGGGAGTATTACCAGCTTAACAATATTAAGGCTTTTGATCCATGAACATGGGATGTCTTGCCATTTATTTAGGTCTTCTTTAACGTCAATCAACATTGTTTTGTAGTTTTCAGAGTATATCTTATACTTCTTTTGTTTAACTTATTCCCAAATATCTTATTTCTTTTTGATGCTATCATAAATTGAATTGTTTTCTTAATTTCATTTTTGGTTTGCTACTGTGTAGAAATATAATTGATTTTTGTATATTGATCTATCTTGTATCCTGCAACCTTGCTGAGCTTATTAGTTCTAGTAGTTTTCTCAATGGATTTCTTAGGATTTGTTACTGCTATTATTATTATTATTTTTTTTTTTTTTTTCGGTACACGGGCCTCTCACTGTTGTGGCCTCTCCCG
>NC_041214.2:113261106-113266026 GCF_002837175.3 Physeter macrocephalus | reverse complement strand
GGCAGGCGGACTCTCAACCACTGCGCCACCAGGGAAGCCCTGTTACTGCTATTATTATCATTGTATTAGTTTAACTTACAAAGTAAAAATGTTCTGAGATTGTTCATGTTTCCTAAAAGGCAAAGCATTGATTTTATTTGATCTGTGCCTAGATCTGAGTTTTTATGATGACCTTGTGTGCTACCTTATATGTATATATCATCTATCATAGTTTTATATATATATATATATATTTTTTTTTTTTTTTTTTTTTTTTTTTTCAGTATGCGAGCCTCTCACTGTTGTGGCCTTTCCTGTTGCGGAGCACAGGCTCCGGACGCACAGGCTCAGCAGCCATGGCTCACAGGCCTCGCAGCTCCGCAGCATGTGGGATCTTCCCAGACCGGGGCATGAACCCGTGTCCCCTGCACCGGCAGGCGGGCTCTCAACCACTGCGCCACCAGGGAAGGCCCATAGTTTTATATTTTGAAGAGAAACTTTATTCCATCTATAAGCTGTATTAGCATATATTAAAACTATTATCTGTTGAGATTTATACTCTTTTTAAAAAAATCCATTTAATGGAAAGAAACAGATGAACATTTATGTAATTAACTGATTTAAATGGAGAATTAAAAGTAATTCAATGGGAAAAATATCAACAAATGTTGCAGTAACAACTAGATGGCCATAAGGAAAAGGATGTGAACCTCAAAGCCTATCTCACATGAAATAAAAATTTATTCGAGATCAAAACATAAAAGTTAAAACTATAAAACTTCCAGAAGAAAACATAACGCCTATGATGCAATACCAAAAACACAATCAACCTAATTATCAAAAAAAAAAGTGTTAAAGACTTCATATTTCGCAAAGGATGATCTATAAACACCATTCATCTCATCAGAGAAAAGTGCTCAATATTTTGTCATCCAGGATACGTGAATTAAAATCACAAAGAAATGAGATTTATAGTCTTACTGTAAAATTTAGAGTGGTTTAGAAAAGAAAAAAAAGTATATCATTTTCTCTGAAAGAAAAAAGTGGCCATAGATGGCAATGGGTCACAGGTTCATAATAGTTTTATCTCTTATTTTGCTTTATTTCTGATTCCCCAGAAAATTTCTAGGGACAATTTGGAGTTCATGAATCATGTCCTATTCCCCTCAATGGCAGTGCACTATCCAGATAAGTAGCATCCCTTGTATTGGGGGCAGCATAAAGAAAGTATATGTGGGCTTTGCTTTTAGAATTCTGTTACCTTTGATTCTTCTGTGGTCACTTTGTTCACTTCATCAGGTGACTACTGCAGATAAGTATAAATTTCGTTTGAACTGCCAGAGCTGCTGCTATTGCATCAAATCCCTGCTTCTGTAGCTTTTACAGCTCTGTCCTGCTAGGAGATCTGAAGAACTCTCAGGGAAGGTGCTAACAAGTACTTGAGTGGGGTCTGTGGACCTCACTCTGGAAGTGTCATCTCAGTGCTGTCCCCTGCCTCCATCCCCACTACAGTCTCTGTGTTGTCTTTAGGGTCCTACACAAAGGCTTCTTTTCTTGTGGGTTTTAGTTCTTCATTACGCAAAAAACACAAAGTTACCAATGAGTAACTTGTTTCTGAAATAAATTTGGAATTAACATGCATATGAAGTTACTGTGAGTCAATTCACTGGACAATGTTTAGTAGCAAATACAAAAAAAAAAAATAGAATCTGAAACCCATACATGGAGCATGGCCAAATGAATTGCATCTCTAAAATGAAATAATATGCAGCCACTTTTTTTTTTTATAAGGTAGGAAGGTCTCATTTACAAATTGCTGGTATATGCTTACAGTAAATTTTTAGAAATATACACAGAAAACTATTAACTACAGTTTACTTTTGGGGAGTAGGAAGTGAGGTAAAGTCAAAGGAAGGTGTTAATTTTCATTTTATACTTTTCTGTTCATTTAAATTTTCTAACTATTTTCTTGTGTTATTATTTGTTCACTTGTTTTTTAGTTATTTCAAACACATATAAAAGTAGAGATGATAGTATAATGAACCCCTATGGGACCCTCTTACAGCTTCAATAATTATCAACTCTTGACCAGTCTTGTTTCTTCTGTACCACCCTACTGAAGGGTAGCAGACTATTCCACCCCAAAATGTCTCTTTAGCATAAGAATTATTTTGAGCTGATTATTTTGATAAACAGCAGATACAGGAGAAGTTCTGAAAACAAGAGTAGAGTTACTCTTTTGTAAGGGAAATTTACTTTTATGAAGGAAATCTCTATTTGTAAGGGTGTCTCCCTCTCAGTACCAGAAAGAGAAGGATGACTAAATCACAAGAGAATCTTATCAGCAGGGAAGGCACCAACTTAAATCTGCCTACCAATCTTATCCTTGCTTTTCCTGGTAACTTCCCATAACTGGCTACCCCCTTCCCCACTCCCCACCCCTCTTCATTCTTTTGTCTTTAGTTGAAGATGGTATCAATATTTAAGGTTGTGGTTTAAGTCATCTCATAGAGTTAATCATTTTCCCTGAGTATCTCCCATATATACATGAGTTATACATGTTAATAACCTTCTGTTTGGTTTTCTCTTGTTAACCTGTCTTTTTTGTTGTTTTTTAACATCTTTATTGGAGTATAATTGCTTTACAATGGTATGTTAGTTTCTGCTGTATAACAAAGTGAATCAGCTATACATATACATATATCCCCATATCTCTTCCCTCTTGCATCTCCCTCCCATGTGTGAGCATACGGTATTTGTCTTTCTCTTTCTGACTTACTTCACTCTGTATGACAGTCTCTAGGTCCATCCATCTCACTACAAATAACTCAATTTTGTTTCTTTTTATGGCTGAGTAATATGCCATTGTATATATGTGCCACATTGTCTTTATCCATTCATCTGTCGATGGACACTTAGATTGCTTCCATGTCCTGGCTATTGTAAATAGAGCTGCAGTGAACATTGTGGTACATGTCTCCTTTTGAATTATGGTTTCTCAAGATGTATGCCCAGTAGTGGGATTGCTGGATCGTATGGTAGTTCTATTTTTAGTTTTTTAAGGAACCCCCATACTGTTCTCCATAATGGCTGTATCAATTTACATTCCCACCAACAGTGTAAGAAGGTTCCCTTTTCGCCACACCCTCTCCAGCATTTATTTTGTAGATTTTTTGTTGATGGCCATTCTGACTGGTGTGAGGTGATACCTGCTCACTGTGGTTTTGATTTGCATTTCTCTAATGATTAGTGATGTTGAGCATCCTTTCATGTGTTTGTTGGCAATCTGTATATCTTCTTTGGAGAAATGTCTATGTAGGTCTTCTGCCCATTTTTGGATTAGGTTGTTTGTTTTTTTGATATTGATCTGCATGAGCTGCTTGTATATTTTGGAGATTAATCCTTAGTCACTTGCTTCGTTTGCAAATACCTTCTGCCATTCAGAGGGTTGTGTTTTTGTTTTGTTTATGGTTTCCTTTGATGTGCAAAAGCTTTTAAGTTTCATTGGGTCCCATTTGTTTATTTTTGTTTGTATTTCCATTTCTCTAGGAGGTGGGTCAAAAAGGATTTTGCTGTACTTTATGTCATAGAGTGTCCTACCTATGTTTTCCTCTCAGAGTTTTATAATATCAAGCCTTACATTTAGGTCTTTAATCCATTTTGAGTTTATTTTTGTGTATGGTGATAGGGAGTGTTCTAATTTCTTTCTTTTATATGTAGCTGTCCAGTTTTCCCAGCACCACTTATTGAAGAGGCTGTCTTTTCTCCATTGTATATGCTTGCCTCCTTTATCAAAAATAAGGTGACCATATGTGCGTGTGTTTATCTCTGGGCTTTCTATCCTGTTCCATTGATCTATATTTCTGTTTTTCTGCCAGTACCATACTGTCTTGATTACCGTTGCTTTGTAGTATAGTCTGAAGTCTGGGAGCCCGATTCCTCCAGCTCCATTTTTCTTTCTCAACATTGCTTTGGTTATTCGGGGTCTTTTGTGTTTCCACACAAATTGTGAAATTATTTGTTCTAGTTCTGTGAAAAATGCCATTGGTAGTTTGATAGGGATTGCATTGAATCTGTAGATTGCTTTGGGTTTTATAGTCATTTTCACAATTGATTCTTCCAATCCAAGAACATGGTATATGTCTCCATCTGTTTTGTATCATCTTTAATTTCTTTCGTCAGTGTCTTATAGTTTTCTGCATACAGGTCTTTTGCCCGCTTAGGAAGGTTTATTCCTAGGTATTTTATTCTTTTTGTTTCAGTGGTAAATGGGAGTGTTTCCTTAATTTCTCTTTCAAATTTTTCATCCTTAGTGTATAGGAATGCAAGAGATTTCTGTGCATTAATTTTGTATCCAGCTACTTTACCCAATTCATTGATTGGCTCTAGTAGTTTTCTGGTAGCATCTTTAGGATTCTATATGTATAGTGTCATATCATCTGCAAACAGTGACAGTTTTACTTCTTCTTTTCCAATTTGGATTCCATTTATTTCTTTTTCTTCTCTGATTGCTGTGGCTAAAACTTCCAAAACTATGTTGAGTAATAGTGGTGAGAGTGGACAGCCTTGTCTCATTCCTGATCTTAGTGGAAATGGTTTCAGTTTTTCACCATTGAGAATGATGTTGGCTGTGGGTTTGTCATATATGACCTTTATTATGTTGAGGTAAGTTCCCTCTATTACTACTCTCTGGGGGGTTTTTCATCATAAATCATTGTTGAATTTTGTTGAAACCGTCTTCTGCATCTATTGAGATGATCATATGGTTTTTCTCCTTCAATTTGTTAATATGGTGTATCACATTGATTGATTTGTGTATATTGAAGAATCCTTGCATTCCTGGGATAAACCCCACTTGATCATGGTGTATAGTCCTTTTAATGTGCTTTTGGATTCTGTTTGCTAGTATTTTGTTGAGGATTTTTGCATGCATGTTCATCA
>NC_041214.2:113259451-113260059 GCF_002837175.3 Physeter macrocephalus | reverse complement strand
TTTATCTTCTCAAAGAACCAGCTTTTAGTTTTATTGATCATTGCTATCGTTTCCTTCATTTCTTTTTCATTTATTTCTGATCTGATCTTTATGATTTCTTTCCTTTTGCTAACTTTGGGATTTTTTTGTTTTTCTTTCTCGAATTGCTTTAGGTGTAAAGTTAGGTTGTTTATTTGAGATGTTTGTTGTTTCTTGAGGTAAGATTGTATTGCTATAAACTTCCCTCTTAGAACTGCTTTTGCTTCATCCCATAGGCTTTGGATCATCGTGTTTTCATTGTCATTTGTTTCTAGATATTTTTTCATTTCCGCTTTGAGTTCTTCAGTGATCTCTTGGTTATTTAGTAGTGTATTGTTTAGCCTCCACATGTTTGTATTTTTTACAGATTTTTTTCCTGTAATTGATATCTAGTCTCATAGCATTGTGGTCTGAAAAGATACTTGATATGATTTCAATTTTCTTAAATTTACCAAGGCTTGATTTGTGACCCAAGATATGATCTATCCTGAAGAATGTTCCATGAGTACTTGAGAAGAAAGTGTATTCTGTTGTTTTTGGATGGAATGTCCTATAAATATCAATTAAGTCCATCTTGTTTAATGTATCAT
>NC_041214.2:113213478-113258758 GCF_002837175.3 Physeter macrocephalus | reverse complement strand
GTCCTTGTTAAAAGTTTCTTGTATTTTCTCCATTCTCTTTCCAAGATTTTGGATCATCTTTACTATCATTACTCTAAATTCTTTTTCAGGTAGACTACCTATTCCCTCTTCATTTGTTTGGTCTGATTGGTTTTTAGCTTGCTCCTTCATCTGCTGTGTGTTTCTTTGTCTTTTCATTTTGGTTAACTTACTGTGTTTGGGGTCTTCTTTTCTCAGGCTGCAGGTTCGTAGTTCCCATTGTTTTTGGTGTCTGCTCCCAGTGGGTAAGATTGGTTCAGTGGGTTGTATGGGCCTCCTGGTGGAGGGGACTGGTGCTGTGTTCTGGTGGATGAGGCTGGATCTTGTCTTTCTGGTGGGCAGCACTGCGTCCGGTGCTGTGTTTTGGGGTGTCTGTGACCTTATTATGATTTTAGGCATTGATTGACTATTTCATTACCCATGTTACGGAATTTTTCAACTATAATCTCTTCAAATATTTTCTTAGTCCCTTCTTTTTCTCTTTGTCTTCTGGGACCCCTATAACTCCAATGTTGGTGTATTTAATGGTGTCCCAGAGGTCTCTGAGACTGTCCTCAAGTCTTTTCATTCTTTTTTCTTTATCCTGCTCTGTGGTAGTTATTTCCACTATTTTATCTTCCAGGTCACTTATTCGTTCTTCGGTGCTGTGTTTTGGGGTGTCTGTGACCTTATTATGATTTTAGGCAGCCTCTCTGCTAAGGTGGGGTTGTGTTTCTCTCTTGCTAGTTTTTTGGCATAGGGTGTCTAGCACTGTAGCTTGCTGGTTGTTGAATGGAGCTGACCTATTCCCTCTTCATTTGTTTGGTCTGATTGGTTTTTAGCTTGCTCCTTCATCTGCTGTGTGTTTCTTTGTCTTTTCATTTTGGTTAACTTACTGTGTTTGGGGTCTTCTTTTCTCAGGCTGCAGGTTCGTAGTTCCCATTGTTTTTGGTGTCTGCTCCCAGTGGGTAAGATTGGTTCAGTGGGTTGTATGGGCCTCCTGGTGGAGGGGACTGGTGCTGTGTTCTGGTGGGTGAGGCTGGATCTTGTCTTTCTGGTGGGCAGCACTGCGTCCGGTGCTGTGTTTTGGGGTGTCTGTGACCTTATTATGATTTTAGGCAGCCTCTCTGCTAAGGTGGGGTTGTGTTTCTCTCTTGCTAGTTTTTTGGCATAGGGTGTCTAGCACTGTAGCTTGCTGGTTGTTGAATGGAGCTGGGTCGTCCCATTAAGATGGAGATCTCTGGGAGAGCTTTCGCCGTTTGATATTACATGGGGCTGGGAGGTCTCTGGTGGAACAATGTCCTGAACTTGGCTCTCCCACCTCAGAGGCTCAGGCCTGATACCTGGCCAGAACACCAAGACCCAGTCAGCCACACAGCCAGGTATGCAGGGAGTTTCTTGCCTTGGCAAGAAACTCCTTTGGAAGTCTGAGGTCTTTTGCCAGCGTTCAGTAGGTGTTCTGTTGGAGTTGTTCCACATGTAGATGTAATTTTGATGTATTTGTGGGGAGGAAGATGATCTCCACGTCTTACTCCTCCGCCATCTTGAAGGCACCTCTAACCTGTCTTATTTCAGTGGGTCTTAGTGAAGAACTCAAAAGGGTAGAGGGGGAATTATTTTTCCTTCCCTATACTGTGCTCCCCAATCTGGATTATTTTGAAGCAAATCCCAACCATCCTATTATTTCATTTTTTAATATTTTCAGAATATATCTCTAAAAGATAAGGTTTTGTTTTTAAATGTACATCACAATACCGTTAACATACCCAAACATGAGGAATGATTCTTTCATATTGTGAAATATCACAGTGTTCAAATTTGCCTGATTTTCATATTTTCTGTCTATCTCTCTTTTTCTCTCTTACAGTGTCTTCAAATCAAGTTTCAAATAAGGTCATGCTTTGCACTTTATGGAAATGTTTAAATTTCTTTAACTTAAAATTTCCCCTCTATATTTCCCCTGTACATTGTTCGTTAATAAAAGCAAGTTGTTTGTTATACAGAATTCTCACAATATTGATTTTGCTGGTTGCACCTTTGTTGTCATTTTATTATTTTGTTTTGTTTTCAAATGTGTGAGATATATAGATATATATATATATACAGAACTTGAAGAAATTTAATATTTTTATATTCAGTAGTGTGACATATATATGTCAGTATAAAAACATTTAGAAGGAGAAACAAAGACTAACACATTTTTATTCTTGCCATCAAAAAGCAGGGGACCTTATTTACAAAACAAACAAACTCACAGACAGAAAACAAACTTATAGTTACCAAAGGGGAAGTGGGGGAGGGATAAATTAGGAGTTTGGGATTAGCAGATACATATTACTATATATAAAATAGATAAACAACAAGGTCCTACTGTATACCATAGGGAACTGTCTTCAGTATCTTATAATAAACTACAATGGAAAAGAATCTGAAAAAGAATACATACGTGTTTATATATATACACACACACGCACACACACACACACATATATAAAATCTGAATCACTTTGTTTTATACCAGAAAGTAACACAACATTATAAATCAACTATACTTAAGTCAAAAAAAAAAAAAAAAAGCAGGGGACCTTTGGGCAGCAGTCTCCACTAAAACCAACAGCTCCTTTGAAGTCCCCATAGCTGCTGCTACCAGTTATAGTGCTCATGTTAGTGACTATGTTTGGAGAGAGTAATACATTTATTTATTCTATAAATATCCATTGGGCACTCTCTTCAAGGGGATAGGGATACAGAGATAAACAAAACAACATGTCTCAGCTCTTGAGGAGCTTATACACGAGTGGGAAAGAGAAGGCAGAAAAGAAGCCATGATAAACAGGCTTGTCCACCTTACCTCTACTTCCTAGTGTGGGTGCCCAGTGCTTATCCTTCTGATTCAGTACACATCTTCTGTTATAAGGTTCCAGAGAACATTGGTTCTCTTTCCTCACCATACATATCTTGTTCTCAGAGCTGGACTCCTGAAGTCTTGCTTCTTCATTTCTGGATCAACTGTGTCATAGGGCCTATTTCTTATTTATTGATAATACTGAAGTAATTATTTAGATAGCTAACCAGATGGGCTTGAGAGCTAACCAGATGGGCTTGAGCTTTGCAGGTTTTCGAGGTCTTCACCATTCCCTATTGTATACACCCAGCCTGCTCCTGTCATTTACCTTACCCTGCTGGCCCCTGACGGCATTTGAGGCTGCAACACCTCCCCGCCACATGCCCTTTTATGTTTTGGATATACTTTAAATGAAAATAATTGTTAATAAATACAGCATCTACAAGAAAGTATGAATTAGCTATCATCATTTAATAAAAGCAGAATTTGAACATTGTTTCTGAAACATTTTGGAATTTGGGTTCATCTGAATTGCCTATGATTGTACGTTTGTCCATTTTTCCCTCTCTCACCCTTGTATGGTATATCTGAAGTCCAAAGAAGCTAACCAACTTTCTTTGGGTTCTTTGCATGCTTTGGTGAGTTCTGAGCATTCAGTCATGGTACAAGAAAAGTTCATTCCAAAGCTACAAACCTCTTTGGATTCCTGAGGCTTCTTTCTGGAACTGGAAGTGGAAACTGAGTGACTGCCCCACATGTTCCCTAACAAACAAAATAAAATCAATTTGAAAAATACAGGCTTATTCAGAGGAGACAAGGAGGTACGTTTCAAGATTAAACCCTTCCAGTCTAGAAGAGAATTCATTTCTTGCCATCCAGAGGTTTTTTTCAGGATGAAGTTTTATCTGGTTTGCTCTGCTTTGTTATTGAGGCATGCCTCACTTAGATTTCAACACAGGTGAAAATTAAGGAGTGATTTTTTTCCCCCTTCCAACATTTTTGTTATTTTGTGCCTCTTTGTTTATTGATAAAAATCTTATCTCTCAAAGGAATGGTAAGAGTAAGCCACTGAATTTCTACATGAAGACGCCACGGGGGTTCTCCATCTTTTTCTCTCCAAATAAACACATAAAAAGACCATTCGTTTAATCTAAGTGCTGTCCTAATGGCTTAATGCTATCATGTTTGGAAGTATGTGTATAAAACAGCTGGAGTGTTCTTGAGTAGATTATTAGCTGGAATTTGATTAATCGACAGATCTGTTTAGAGTAAGAAGTAATTTGACATAAAGCAAACAACAGATGTGCCCCACAGGGAAATGGTCTTTTTAATTGCCACTTATATTTGGTCCTCACTAACGGCATTACTGATAAATATTGCATTTTGAGATCTCTTTGATATCTTTGAAGGAAATGTTTACTAAACAGTGTTGTGACAGCCACACGTGATTCTCTTTTATCCTAACATTTTTCTTTACATACATACACACACACACACACACACACACACACACACACACACATATATATTCCAGTGTTTGTTATGGCATGAAATGCCTTGAATGTCATATGTACTCAGAACAACAAAAAAAGCATAATATAAAGTGACAAACTGTGAGGTAGAAATTAATTATTTTGAAGAAAACACGTTCTCAGCCTCATAAATCCTGCAAATATGTTTCTTCTGAAATATCTTCTGAAGATATAAATTACCTGTTCACCAGGCATCTCAAATATTTCATGCTGTCATCAGGAAAGTCATGGAAATAAATGGGAAAATACTGTGGGCATAATGTATTATGCATGATAAATAGGGAGGATACATGAGGAAGTGAGAATTGGCGAGTAGAAATTGAGTTGAATAGGAGAAATTGTTATGGAATTCTCACATACTCCTAACCAACCAAATTATTAAAGGGGAATTTGACAAAGTGAACTTTGGATTCCACAGTGTTAAACAAATCAAACTTGTCTACGTAAGGCCAGTACTATAAGCATTATGAACTATTGCCAAATTTGTCATGTGGTGGGAAAGGTGAGCCAGGATTCTGAGTTTGGACTCTAAGTCTTGTGTGGGATTATACAGAGAGAGGAGGTTTCAGACATTTCAGAGAAAGAGCAACAGAAGCAGTGTTTTGGAACATCAGTGATGATAGGCCATCACAGTCTGAATTTGCTGGGGAAGAGGAAATACACTGAAATTATCTTGACAATGGCAAAGTATTCTTTCAAGAAAATGTTATGTTTGAGTATGTTTTTGGTGATATGTTAGAATTTTTTTTGTCAGAAGTAACACATCTCTAAAACCAAAGCCTAAGTCAGTGGGAAAGTCTGATTCATGTTATGAGCATTCACTTTACATACTTTTTAACATCATGTTTTAAATGAGGTCAGATTCAAGATTAGTCCCAGGCAAAGTTATGAAGTAAGAAATGGGTACTCTCCTTCATTGCTAGTGATAGTATAAATAGTATACTTATAGAATGCAATTTAGCTACAGTTTTCAAAATCCTTAAAAGTTTTATAACTTTTTTTTTTTTTTTTTGTCGGTACGGGGGCCTCTCACTGCTGTGGCCTCCCCCGTTGCGGAGCACAGGCTCCGGACGCACAGGCTCCGCGGCCATGGCTCACAGGCCCAGCCCCTCCGCGGCATGTGGGATCTTCCCGGACCGGGGCACGAACCCGTGTTCCCTGCATCGGCAGGCGGACTCTCAACCACTGCGCCACCAGCGAAGCCCAAAAGTTTTATAACTTTTGACCCAGCGATTCCACACCTAAAAATTTATTCTAAGGCAACAATCAGGAGGGTGTAAAAATTAACTGGAGTATGAGGCTATTCATCATAGTGTACTTTATAAAAGTGAAAAAGTAGAAGGAATCTAAATGCCCACAATAGTGAACTTGTTAAATAAATTACATGTATATGACACAGTAGTATTCATGTACTTAAAAATTACGGTGTTGAGGAATAGTTGGTCATTTAGGAAAATGTTCATGATATTTTTATTAGTGAAAAAGTAGGGTACAAAAACTATGCAAAGTATGAATTGAGAGAGTTATTTTTAGCTTTTTAAATAGTTAATGTTTCTTATGTTTTTTAACTTTAAAATCCCATTTTTGGATCATTCTCTCCTCCAGTGCCTTGACCCATCCTATTTTATATCTGCTCTCTCTAGGATAATCCCAAAGCTCTAAAGCTTATTTTGCTTCCCCTATCAAAATTGACTTCTTTTATATACTATTCTCCAAAGCTGGGCTAAGTGAAAAGAACTAATCCAGAAGCTAATTTATGGGAAGATATTAATGGAAAATAATAAATTAAAATGTAACAACTTTTTCTACATTTTAGTCACTTGTTCAACAAATATTTATTATACTTTTTCATGCTCTTGGCCCTACAGAAGGAACTGTGAACAAAACAAATCAAAAGCCCACTTAATCCCTTTAGGCAAGAAGATGTTATTAGTGTGGGGATCTTGTGACACTGGCAGGCCCAAGGAACAGTGCAGTCTTTTGGTGCACTTAAAAACCATCATTTTGCGTGAGTCTTAACTTTGAGTATGTGGTAGGCTGTGCTTTTCATAATATCATTGCATTAACCTTTCTGTTTATGATTTCCAGAAGGGGGAAATAGGTCACCATGGTTTAGGGGGAAAAAAAGTTTTTGAGTACTATAGTGTCCAGCTGGGTGTTACAGTGTTAGATCATTACGACATTCAGCCAATACCCCTACTCTGAAGCAAATAAGATACAACCAGGCCTAGAGAATGATCCTTTATTTGTGCCTGCTCTGTATTCTCAGTTGTCATTGCATCTGTAACACAACACTGCACTTGTTTTTGTGTCTTTGTTCCCCATACTGAAGGGTATGTCCCCTGAAAGCTTTTATTCATCATCACATACTTAGCACCCAGCATAGGGTCCAGTTAGGTGCCTTCCTGGCAATCCATAAAATGCCCAGTGGTGTGGCACAGAGTATGCAAATGAACTAATTTGAAGAAAGGCAAATTTGAAGAAAGACGCTAATGCTTACTGAGTGTCAGACACCATACTTAGCCCTTTTTTATGCATTATATAATTTAGTAATTGTAAGAACTTGTGAGATCCATATCATTTTTTTAACAGATAGTGAAACTGAGACTTACAGAAACTAAGTACTTCGTTCAACGTCAAATAGCTAGTAGTACCAGATGAGAGGATGGGACCATGCTTCAAACTCTTGTTGGTTCTGACTCCAGGGTCTATGCTTTTAACTCCAATACCCTACACCCTTCCAAGGAAAGGCCTTTCTGTGCAGTGATATTTACTCATCATTTGTGCCAGGCATCTCCCATTGTCATGGCTGGCCGAAGCCGTTTGGCTTCATCTTCTCATGAGGAAAAATATACATTTGCCAGGAAAGTTTACCTACAAGTCGCAAATTCAGGATACAGCTTAATTCTAATGTTCCACCTTAATTTCCATTTATGAGGCAAAATTTTCTATTTTGATATGGTTTAATGACTCTTCTACCTGTTTACATTTTATAGTCAGATGGAACAGAGGTTTGAGGTTGCCTTTCCACAATCAGTCTTTGGCTTCCTATTTTATAGGGCTGTTAAGCTAGTAGCTATGAGCCAATTAGATATATTTATCCAGGGCTTACTGTATGTCCTGCATTCTCGTAGGGCTATGTGGGCTGTTGGATAATTGCAGTCCTTAATATCCTTTTTGACGGACCTTTTATAATGTTGCAACGGCAGTGTCAGTACCACAGAATGAACACCTGGATCATCTATAGATTACTTTATGAGGGTCTTATCTTTTCAATTGTATTGTAATTATGTCTTAAATTTCTTTGGATTTCCCACAATACCAAGCACAAGGCTTGAGCACCTAGTAATGATTCTGGGGAAAACAGTGCCGAATATGTTATCAGGAGAGCTAGCTTCTGGTCTGACTCTGCTGCTGTTTAGCAGCAAGATTTGGAGGTTTCTAGCTGAGTCTTGATGGGCCTCACTTTTCACAACTCAAAAATTAGAGGGTTGGTCTAGATTGCTAGCTCTTTTCTGATTTAAATTTAGGATTCAGAGATCTCTGTAATTCTTTATGATTATCTGATAGATTGATTCACTGTGGTGGAATAAACAGGAATAGAAAAGTTGTAAATTGACCTGGATTTACAAAGATGATAAGTTCAGGTTTGAATATGTGACATTCAAGAAGCAATAGGATGTACCTAAATCTAGATATCCTTTAAGAATGGAAATACTACAGACTTGAATTTGAAGTTGGTGGTTGAGGTGCTGTCATTCTCACTGACCTCTTTTGATAGTGTGGGTTAGAATCATAGGCTTGAAGTAAAAGTTGCTTATTTGTAACAATCACATAATCATAGATTTTTAGATCCGAAAGAGACACACAAATGATGTAAGCCTGTCCTTTTTTTTTTTTTTTACATACAAGATTGGAGAAATGGAATTTGCCCAGGGTTACACACGAGCTGCAGATCCAGTCTGAAGACCAGAGTACCCTACCTCCAAGTTCCCAGTTCATCCTTCACTGTGCTCGTTATGTTTCCTTTTAGACTGCTTTTTAATATTTGTAGTATTCTTTTGTGAGCAGTAAATTCACTAATCATTGTATATACACATACACACCCAATATTATTTGTAAAGTTTAGTTCAGCTTTCTGGGAAGGAACAGCAATAAAATAGCATCATCGCTCTATCCAAATTTTAACCTCTATAATTAAATGGTTTTGTATAGAAACCACTGAATTGTGCAGTTACAAGGGTATGGTTTTGTGACATCTGTTGAAAGTTAAGTCATGATGTACAGTCCTAAATGGTTTTTTTGGTATCCTTGTGAGGTAATCGCTCTGCATCCCTACCCAGACCCTATTAGGTCTGAGGTATATGAACACTAGGCTGATCACATTGTGATTTTCTGTAGAATTATAATATCAAAATATGTGTTTTTGGTGGTCTCCATTTTGTTCTAACAAAGTACTGGATACCGATGACAAAGGTCAAATGGAGATCTGGCATCCATTTCACAACTTGCAAGACATAGCCTTGAGAGTATGTAATACATATAACTCCTTGCCAGAAAACTGAAAGGAAATGATTGCATTTGAGTACAATGCATTCTACAACAATAGTTTAGTGTGCATGAAATTTAAAACTGCTGGCTTTCCAAATATGATTTTTAAAAAGTAGACTTAGTTTATTTATTTTTAAAAAACCTTATGCCTACTGTGTTATGCTTCATGGGATATTCTTAAAAGCTGAGGTTTAAGACCAAAGAAATTGAAAATCCTAATGGCAATAGTTGCAAGATATTGAATTCTCTAGTAAAGTACTCTAGTTTAATGTGTTTATTGAGTTCTCCTGAATGTTTTATTTTCATAAGCATTTCATGTATTATGTTTTCGTACCATACTGGTGCCTTTTTTTCCTACCTATCATGATCTCATAGTACCCTGGAAGCATTAGTATCAAATCATAAAGTCTGCAGTGGTGTCTCTGTTTTACACATGCACAAATGAGTTGGGGTTTTATGTCAGTGATGAACACATCTACCTACTTCACCTAGGATCTAGCACAGGACCTGGCATGTAGCAGGCATTTAATTAATTGGGGGTTTTTTTGTTTGTTTTTAGTTTGGGGTTTTTTTGTTTTTTGTTTTAGTGAATGAATGAGTGGCAAGCAGCAGTAACTAGCTAACTAGTTAGTTAAACTAACTAAAAAATTAGATAGATTAATACACTTATTCATTTATATATTTAAATTTATATATTTATATTTCAGGGGAGTATCCAAAGCCTCTAGAAAGAAGATTTGATGTTTTTTGAGAGAAACCTTTGAAAGTAATCCAGTATACTCAGTTAACAGGAGGGTCAAATATAGCTCAGTGTTTCACTCACCTTTCCTGATGCCCATCTAGAAAACAGGCCTGTCATAGTAGAAAAGAGTTGATGATGGAAATCTTTCTTTATAAAGTTGCTTCAGCCAAAGGGACGGGGGAGACGCTTTGTTCTTTACTAAGGACTTAGTCCAAGGTATGGTCAAGGCAACAACCCTTGAAGCTGGGTCCCTGCTGACTTTCCTGCAAAGACCCTTCTGCCCCCTGAGCCACTATTCTATCTAGTCACACCTGCTCAGGACAGGAACAAGAAATTAATTCTGCCTGTGACTCCTTCCTTCCTATGTCGCTCTTGAGAAGCTACCATTTGAAGTCCTGCTTTATGAAACCAGAATTAACAGTGCTAACCTACTTGGCCAAGATATTATGAAAAGTAATTTAAGGCTTTAAAAAAAATCCATAGTTGAAGCCACATTTTTAGACAGAGTTGCCATAACAATATTTGTTTCCCACTTCAGTGGTTTCAAGGCCAGAAATGCAGTAATATATATGGTTCGTATACATGGTTTGTTTTAGTGTTCTAAAAAAGAAAGCACGGTTTCAAAAAAAGGAAACTGTTTTTTTTTCCTTCACAGCCTTTTCCCCCATTGAAACTGAAAAAGGAAAAAAATTATGCAAGCTTTTTTGAAAGTACAGAAAAAATTGGCATTTCACTTATGGGAAAATTTTGCAAAATTGCACTGACTAAAAGTGATTTTTGTTTTGGCTTTCCTGTGAAGCTATCCAGAAAGGCCAAAAATTACTGGCATTGCTTTTGTATAAAACCTTTCACATAGACGCCACTTGTAATTCAGCCAAGTACATAATTCAGGTCATCATTAACACACACATCCACACATTGGAGCTGGTCAGTGAACAGAAGGTTGTCATGGAATGTCACTATAATTATTTTATGGACAGACCAAACTGCACAGATTACAGCGAAGGAAACTTTGCATTAACGCGCTTGGGAACAGGGTTTCCTGAGCTGTTCCCTGCCCCCACCCTCCTGCAGTGGGAAAGCCAATTGTTTACTGATTACGACAGCGACATCACTTGGCAAACATTTTGGCCTAAACTCAATGTGTGACATCAGTCTCCTTTAGGGTTTTCCACATAAAATGAATTCTCCGAAGAAAACACAGAAATTGAGCCTTAATTTGAAATCCATTATTACACCCTCTAAGGTCTCATTAACTATCTCAACATGTATTTCTTAATTTTTATTTTCTTTCCAAGTAGATATTATCTAACACTAAAAATACGATCACTAAACTTTCACAGTATTTTTCAGAGTTTCAATCAGATAGTCCTTTATAGTTATATTCACTCAAACCACGTTTATGGGGGTTATGATATTCTTTTTTTCTTTGTACTGAGGGTCACTGATTCGGGAGTGGCTTACATCACTTTGTTTGAGGAAGGAAGTAAACATTATTCTTTGACTCCTTAGAATAAATTAGTCTTGCTTTTGTGAAGGGTGGCTGCATGTTTGAGAGGAAGTACTCTCACTAAAGTTAGGTTTGTGTTCTGTCATTTGTTGTCAGAGAATGAGACACATGAATGGTATTTTACTCCCTTGTGTAAGCACCTCCTCTGTATATATTTACCTGAAATTATTAGTTTCCCCCACCTCTTTGTTAGATGGTGTTGATTTACTATTTTTATGCACATGACCTTAAAGCAAGTGGAAGTCAGTTATGCCTCATGAGGCCCACAGTCTCCCTGCTCCAAGCAGGGGGGCCAGGAAGGGCCAGTGCGCCAAGAGTGCCAAGATATGGGAATTGTGATGTACAGATGGAGCAGGAGAATTGTCTGTGTATCATGTGAGTCAAGAATAGCCTTAGCATTCTCACACCCAAAGAGTTCCATCTGGAAGCTGTTCCTGGGCAAACAGAAAGAGCTGAATACTGCCATATCTTCTGGAGTGGCTAAACAGGGAATAAGAATCACTCCAGTCATTTTTTCCTATTTTTTGGTAATGGTTTGTTTACTTTCATTATTCTTCAAGACAAAAAACTTTTGCCTCCTATATGGCTAAAAAATGTGATCTTTTAAATTCTCACTCTTAAACTACTTTGATACATGTAGAAATACCGTTCTTAATATGCTGATTCCTTGGTGTACAATTTACATTCATCCCACTATTTTCCTTTTCCTCTAGCCCGTGGCCTTTATTCCTACTGCTCTTTTGTTCTCATTTCTCAGTGTTGTTCCTCTTTGCTCTCTTGATTTAAATAATCTTCACCATCTGCCTACCAGCTTTACAGTGTTACTTCTGGATAGACCTCCTCAGCCTTCCTCCAGAAGATAGTAGAGAGACAATGGTGAACATTAGAACTATACCACCAACAGCCTTTCACATTTCCACCCTAAATCTGTATCCTCTTGCCTTCTCCATTAACGTGGTTAAGCCCCCGGGGCAGGGACCTCCAGTACCTCTTTGTTCTATGGCAGACAGCACTCTGACCATGGTCAATAAATGTTCATAATAATGAGAGATGAAAGGAAGTGTCTATGTTCAACAAGTTAGTGCCAAATAAGTTTTGGAGGCCAAATGAGGCCACAGGTGCCAAATCACAAGGGTTCGAAATAATATTTAATATGACATTGTCTCATTGAATAACGAATCTTATACTGTGAGGTCTGAGCCAAATCTTCCTTTGGTGCCAGACTTCTTTTGCTTCTTTAATCTGCCCCTGAAGATATTTCAGGTTCACGAGAGGCAAGGTAACAAGACCCCCTCTCTATGTAGTGAGTAGAAACCAAACCCCCTGGTGAATGTAGAAAAAGAAACTGGATGTGAGGGCCATTGAATCTCTAGTGCTCTGACGACTACCATGAAGTGCACTGAAAAGAAATGAAAGTTTGCCATTAGCGTAGCTATTATGTAACTTTGATTACCTAGTTAAAATATGAATTGTAAGTAGTCAAATAAAACAGTTGAGACTACTAGTATTTTAGAAACGGGAACTCACAGTAATTTTTTTTTCTGTATTTTTCTGTGATTGTTAGACTCTAGCATCATTAGCTCTGTAACTCATAAGAGAAGTATACATGGAATAACAAAAGTGACATGAAGGTCCAGTAAAAATTTGACATTGCTAAGATTGGTTATTTTCTATCTTTGCAGTATTAATAGAGAGGAGTCATTGTTCTTTCATTTTAATATGGATGTTCATTCTTTCTAAGGTGATTCAGAACAGAGGGTCAAAGTTGAGCAAAATAACCTGCTTTCTATACGGTTATAAAATGTTTACCAACCATTTTCTCCCTTTTTGTAGCCAAGGTTCTCTAAATACTAGTTCACATTTTAAGCTTCTATGTTCTCATTTCTTATTTATTCTTCAAAGTATTGCGATTTGGCTTCTGCCTTCACTGTTTTATTGAAAGGGCTCATTAAGTTCTTCAGTGTCTTCCTTGTTGCCATCCTGGGATATTTGGTCATCCTTTTCTGTATTATCTGGTGCTGTTTGCTCACTCTTTCTTGAAAGTCTTCCCTTGCTTGGTTCCTTGCTTTCTCTTCTAGTTCTTCTAATCCTCCACCATTCTTTATTCCTTCTCAGCTTCCTTTCTTGACCCATTTTTCTGGAGGAAAACCCTAACTTGATGGGTTGTTGTGTTGTTTTCTAGAGTTGCCATCTCAAAATTCTCTCCCCTTACCACACCAACACCCATAGCTTCAGCTATCACTGGCTGCAAATACACATCACCAGCCCAACCTTTTCCAGACCTATATTTCTAACGGTGGGTTGTCTGTTTAGACACATCCTTCTCCCCACTGAACATTGGAATACACCAGGTACCTCATGCTCAACTTGTCTAAAACAGGACCCCCTCCATCTTTTGAAATATCTCCCCAACCAGAAATCCTGCAATAAGAAAAAGCTGTGCCCCATTCCTGCTTTCTGTACCTTGGTGAAGAACTAGGAGTATAACTTCCTGTTTTCCTTGCTCTGCTCTCTAGTCACATTAGTCACTAATTCATATTGACTATACGTCATAAATAATTCTTGTTATGCCCCATCCTCCCTAACCCTATAGCCATTGGAACACATACCTGCCCCTGTCTGTCTTCCGTCTTTCCTTAATGGTTCCTTAAGAAAGCATCCCTGATAACTCATTCTCCTTCTCATAATTTGTCATTTGCTCCTTCTTGCCAACAGTATAAAATCCAGCTGCTGGTGTCTAGCCTTTCCTTTTCTCACACCCTGTGCTGTAGCCATGTGGAAAGCTTGAGTTCCCTCAGTACCCATACTCTTGCCTTACCTCTATGCTGTGGCACTTATCCCTGCCCCTGCCTCGTATGTGGTCTCCATTCTTGTTTGCATAGGGACTAGACCGTTACCTCCTCTCTGCAGCTTTCACAGGGCACTCCCTTGAAGAATCAGGTGCCCAGCATTTATGTTTCCACAGTCCTATCACACCCGGTTATTCTTGCATTGTATTGATATTGTTTTTAAACATATCCTTTTCCTCACTCTGGACGATGAGCTTTTTGAGACCAGAGGTTGTCATATTTACCTTGTATCCCTGTATCCCTTGGTATAATGCCCAGCACATAGTGAGAGGTTAGTAAGAATTTGCAGAATGGGTCACTGTCTTGTCCAAAGTAGCCTTACCTTTCACGTTCCTGTTCTAGCAAGCTTATGAATTCATCACTCTTCTCCATGTATTCTTTATGTTTTCTCTTTTCTTCCTCCAACTCTAATATGGTTTGCCTGTGAGATTTTTCTACCGTTAAAAGCTGTTCCAGGATTCGTCTGTGAGATTCTTTATGTTTTTCCACGACTTTGTCCAACTACAAACGAAAATACATTAATAGTCTAAGTACAAATCATTCATAATACTGCCATCTCTCCCTCTTTTAGAAATATCCAAGTTTTAACAAATTAATTCAACAGTGGGTTTATGATTTCCTTATTTAGTTTTTTATCATTACTCTTGTTAATTGATACTTTTTGATGTTTCAACACAAATGTAACTTCCTTACTGTCATCTTTTTTTTTTTTTTGGCCGCACCACGTGGCTTATGGGATCTTAGTTCCCATGTCATCATTTTTTTTTTAACCAGAAAGAAAAATTGGCTCCTCTGTAAATATCTGAACAATTTCTCCATACCCCCTTTCTGCCACTTCCTTTTCTCTCCAGGGAAACCATGTCAGAGGAATGATGGAAAGTAAAGGAATCCTTGTACAATGTTTGATTCTGCCACTTCCCTAGCTGCCCAGCCCTCCCTAAAGTACTCTGCCCACGTACATTTCTTGGATCCATGGTCTGTTTTTCAGTGCATTATTCATAAAGGTGTTTGTTTTTTTTTCAAATTCTTGTTAATCAATTCTGTGTTGGTATAGACCTGGTGTAAACACCAAGTCCTTTCTGGTTTCAATGGCCTACTTATATCTCTATTATAAAACAATTACCCCGTGTCTTATTTACTTTTGTCTCCTCTGCTAGACTGTGAACTCCCTGAAAGCAGGGCCTACATTCTATTTTTCATAGAGTGCTTTGCTTATAGTAGGTGCCCAGTATATGCTTACTGATTGAAAACAAAATAAGCAAGCAAGGAATCAAGAAAGAAAAGAGGGAAGTAGACTGATTAAAACAAAAGTGCTTCAGGATCTTTGACCAGTGATAAATTAAAATCCATTTAAGAACATGGTTTTGAAAGCATGTGACTGTCTAGATTAAATACTAAATTATAACTGATAATGTTGGTTGATTTTTCCCTTTGCCTTTATTGTAAAAGACTGAAAATTTGTGACTGAATTTGAAGCCAGTTTAAATCGTACATCCTTAAAAATCACACACTTAGGGCTTCCCTGGTGGCGCAGTGGTTGAGAGTCTGCCTGCCTATGCAGCGGACGCGGGTTCGTGCCCCGGTCCGGGAAGATCCCACATGCCGCGGAGGGGCTAGGCCCGTGAGCCATGGCCGCTGAGCCTGCACATCCAGAGCCTGTGCTCCGCAACAGGAGAGGCCACCACAGTGAGAGGCCCGCATACCGCGAAAAAAAAAAAAAAAAAAATATACTTAACTAGGAATCCAAAGCACAAAAATGGCCAAATCATTTCAGAAAAAGAAGGGAATAAAGGTGTCCCAGCATACATAACCCAACTGACCTCTAAACGCTTAGGCTGGTTGTCTAGGTTTCTAATATGGGTTTATAATGGTGCCTTAACACACACAAAATACTTCATTATGTCATATAGGTGATGTGTTTCTTTTTTGTTTTTTTTGTTTTTTTTTTGCGGTACGCGGGCCTCTCACTTTTGTGGCCTCTCCCGTTGCGGAGCACAGGCTCCAGACGCGCAGGCTCAGCGGCCATGGCTCACGGGCCCAGCCGCTCTGCGGCATGTGGGATCTTCCCGGACCGGGGCACGAACCCGTGTCCCCTGCATCGGCAGGCAGACTCTCAACCACTGCGCTACCAGGGAAGCCCCTAGGTGATGATTTTTAATTAATGTGACCAATCCTTTTGTGGAAGCTGAAATTGCTAAGTTGTATTGCTTGCTGGCAGAGTCACTTTTAAGTAATGACCATCCTCTGAGAGGGAGGTTGTAGTGTTAATTGTCCTGGGTCTCAAGCAACAACAGTTCTCTGAAAACTCCTTCCAGTTGCCCAAACATTAGACCACATTATAAGGGAAATTCAAATCAACTGCTTTTAGAATTTGAGAGTGAAATAGTAATAGAATCAGCCTTAATTTAGGGAGCTTGACGTTTGACTTAGAGAAACAATCAATTTATCACAAGATCGGCCCTAGAATTAATAAATGAATAATTATAATAGGTATTTAGTAAAGCATAAATGAATGACTAAGGGAGGCTTCATAAAGGAAACTTCCTCAGATAGCTTCTTGTAGTTGTATGGACATGAATATTAAACTTAGTTCAGCCCAAAAAGAGAAAAGAGAAGGTTTAGTTAATCTACTATTGCTTTCCATTGTGTTTTTCCTCCTTATTTTGTTTGTTTGCTTGTTTGTTTGTTTGTAGGGACAAGGAAGGAAGGTTGGAAAGAATCATTGCCCGTTGTTACATAATCTCCTAAGGGCTCTCCCTTCCTTCAGCCTCACCCCCATCCAGCCTGTCCTTATCAGTGACAGCACAATCTTCCACCAGTGGGATTACTCCACTCTCCTATTCAGAGCTGAAAGGTTTCTCACCATCTGGCCTCCTGACACTTCCACCCCATTCTCATTCCGTACCTTCCCGTCTCTCTCACCCAGCCTTTAGCCACACCAGATTTCAGGTAGTTCTTAGAACACACCATGGTGCTTCAAGACTGCTTTTTTCAGTGCCGGGACATAGAAACCTTTTTCCCCTTCCACGCAAAACTTTTCCTGTTCTTCCTGTATGGCTTTCTCTGGTCACTCCTGGGTAGAATTATTTGTTCCTTCATATCAGTGAAATGTCTAATTCTCTGGGTTTTCCTTCTCTCACCTTCCATGACTCTTGAAGAATGGCCTATATTTACTGCATGCTATTTGGTGCTAAGGACCTCATGTTTGTCAACAGCAGAAATTGGAAAGGTGTCAAATAGTGACCTTGCAGAGGGAAAGTTCCCAAAGAAAGTGTAAGTGACTCTAGATATGTTTTAGCTTATGCTTGAAGTTTTATTCTGTGCCTTCGTTTCTCCGTACCCAAAATGCCTCTTAGAAAATATGCCAGTTGTTCTCAATTCAGTCTCTTCTTCAGTCCTACAGATCAAGTGATTGACCTGAGCTTGTCTGAACTCATTTCATTTTCCACCAATTTTGTGGGTGTGCTTGGCCAAGCCACTTAACCGTTGTGTACGTCAGGTTTTTCGATTATAAATGTAGTGGTTGGGCTTGATTTCTAAGATCAATTGTATTGCCACAGTTTTCTCAAGGCAACAACTATTTATTAAGTGTCTATTATGCTATATGTATTTAGTACTATGATAGTTGCCATGGGAGAATTTTAAAGTCTCAATGCTTATACTCTTACTAGGCAGATAAGATATACACACTAAACAATTAGGAGCAGTATAAGGTGGTGTATCATTAAGCACTAAGGGACTATCAAAGAACCACTGCCCCTTTTTGATCTAGCCCCACTTGTGGATTGAATGAAGCCTGGGGAAGAAAGCAGGAAGACTCAGTCACTTTAGGGAGTGTTAGGGGAAGAAAGATTAAAAAGATAACTTGTTAATGTTTACTGTGCAATGACAAGCTTATCATTTTAGCCTCCCTGATGTCATATCCTACCCGCAACCGCTAATACAATCCAACTCCTTGCCTAGGATGAAGGAAGTCCAATGTGTTCCAATAGGTTGGATTCTCCCGTGGTCAAAGAGAATGAAGGACAGAGAGATCGTCAGTCTTTTTGCTTTTGGTTGCTTAATATATGTTTAGGAAAGAATAATGACCTTTGTTTTAATAGCTCCTGAGTCACAGGCCACCCTAATTTGGGGCTTTATCTTCTTTCTGAGCTATGGCTTTGGTTCTCTTTGTTCTTTTTTGTTGGCTCTTTGAAGATTGTCTTTTTCTTTGATTACACTGAGTATACTAGTAGAGATAAAGCTAGTTCAGACAGTAGAGAAATTATTTGGCTGTTTTAGTAGATCAAAGGTAACCAATTATGCTATTCATAAAATGTTCCATCTTCTTCCCTGTCTTTACTGAAACCTGGTTTTCCTGGATAATGCTAGAATCCTAAACTAGAGACTGCTCATTTTCACACTGCCTCAGTATCTCAGATACTGGGAATGGGGGCATGATTCTTGTCTCTGCATGACCCCTGCCGGACTCTTCTGAAAGCCCTTCCTTGTTTTATTGTCACCCTGAATGGTGATAGTCTTCTGTCATTCTTATTTGGTCATCTACTGAGCTTCAGGTCATTCTCACAATCTACCTTTGTACTGTCAATCTTGGTAGCATTCTGGGTGTGCCAGCTTACCCAGCCATTGTCAAAAGTGAAAAGCCAGAGGCTATATTGCAAAATGAATATGTCTTTTGGTTCCTAGCACTGGAAGTTTGTGGATTATAGAAGAGAAAGATTGAAAATATGTGGAGCCAGAAGCTAGTCTGCGGAAATTTCCCTTTTTAGTTCCTGGCTTCAGGATTTCTCTAGCTCCATGTAAAGCTCATCCATGCACTTAAGAGTATGCTAGATATTTTATCTAATGTTTTTATGTATTTTTAAGTGATATGATTTCATGATATGTCATCCACAATGTTTCTGGAAATGGAATTTCTTTATGTTCTACTTGAGTAACCCCTACTCATTCTCTGGAACTTGGCTTTCCTGATTCTTCTATCTAAATTCGATCCCTCATTATACTCCCTCATAGTGCTTTGTGGTTTTCACCACAAAAATTAACATAGTGTGTATTATATACTTATTGTGTGATCACTTGTTGTCTGTCACTCTTAAAAGAGACATTAAGCACCCTGAAGACAGGAAGCACAACTATTTTTATACAATGAAAATTATGAAATGAAATTTAAAAGCTGAACTATATAGTTGCTTAAAATAAGTATGAATACTTTAAGAATTGCCCTAAGGTAATGCTAATAAGGTATGCAGATTCTTTTATTATAGTACCTTGATAAATCCAAACTGTTGTTATATTTTTCTTGATATCTTTTTTGGAAGAACTAAGAATATGTTAGGCCATTAACTCAAGTATCTTTTTTAAGGTGACTTTTAGTACAGAAGCCTAGGTTGGAAAGAAATAGGAGGTTAAAACTGTTCTGGACTCTGAGTTTTTCCCTCCCTCTCTCCCCATCCACATCCTTTGTTCTAGCTTGCAGGCCTCCACCTTAAGTCAGTGTTCCTAACATATGACATAGCTGAGAACAGTTTGTTTTTCTAAGGTATTTTGCCTTATGAATAGATAAATCCCCTTTAGTTTACCCTAGACATGGTTGAGATTTTTCACATTTTTTTAAAAGAACATTATGAGGAAAATAAAAGGAGGAAGATGGAGGAAAACAAAATAATAAATTTTTAGCATGCACATCCTTATCCTGATGTAAGTAGGGTGCCCCTCGGTATGGTCTTAGTGGGAACACCCCACTTTCTTTCTTTTCTTCAGCTCTATCTAGGGACTCCCAGTCAGAATTTCCCTTTATTGTTTATTTTCTGGATATCCCCCCTCACCTATTACTTCCTAGATAGAGGAAAAGGGTAGGCAACTGGGTTGTTGGGTAGATAGAATTATAGGGGCTTCAAGGAACTGGGAGAGACTGGTAGCTGAGGAGAGAAAATTATCAGGGGGAAGTAGGCAAGAGAAGAAAACGGACAAATCGTGGAGATGGGAATGTAAGAAGTGTGTGTGTGTGTGTGTGTGTGTGTGTGTGTGTGTGTGTGTGTGTGTGTGTGTAGGGGTATCTGTTGGTTGAGTAATCAAGGAAGGTTGGATTTATAAAGCAGGGCCAAATTATGGATAACTTTTAGGGACACTTTGCAGAGTTAGGATTGCAAGCATTTGCAGAGAGGGTATTTCCAGTTTTGCTGTGTACAATAGAATTATTTAGTTACAAAAGTAACTAAAACTTTTCCTACTGATTTCAGGATAAGTTTGGAATTACTCTGTTTCATTTTACTCTGAAGTGTTGAGGGGTTGTGCCATTTGTGGAGTTTTGTGAGTATATGTTCAGTGATAATTAACTTGCATTTGCACTTATACTGGTTGGGGAATTTGTGCTTAATGCTGTTTCACAGTCACTGTGTTGGGAGCCAGAATACAGTTTTAACACTATTGACTTGAATGAGGCTTCGGCTCCTCTTGTTTAAAATTTGGATTAAAGTGCAATCAACAGACTTTGGGTGGTCTCATCCTCACCCCTCAGAGAAGCAGATCCATATGACCAAACTCCTTCACAATTTGGCAAGATGGTAGGCGTCTGTCATGAGACACCCAAGACAAGAATAGCAAGGACATTAGAGGTCAGTCCTGAGGTAGGTTGCCAGAGCGTATGTGGGGGAAATTTGCCCAAAATTTGCTTTCACTCTCTCTAGCCTTAACTTATGCTCCTAGTTGTTTCCTTTTTACAAAAATGAAAAATTATGAAATTTTCCATGGAGGTCTCAGAAGAATAAAATAAGGATGCCAAGGAGTTTCAGAAATGTCAGCAAGTAAAAGAGCAAGCAGTGCTGTATCTTTGTGCAGTGGGGGCCGTGTTGAGACTGTTCATCTTTGCTGTTGTCATTGTTGGGCATACTTGGTGGGAGAAAAGTCTTTACTGTCATTAAACTTTTGAAGGAAAAAGAGGATATGTGTTCATCTAAAATGTATGCTTTCTAAAACTCTGTTTCCTGTATAATTCTTCAGATCATTTCCATTCATGCTCAGAATTTCTATGACATAATACTTCAGTGTTTCCAAAGAAATTAACTTCTATGGTTAAACTTTATCTGTTTTTTATTATTGCCTTCAGATCTCCAAAAGAAGTGCAGATTCCTCTGTGTGTGTGTGTGTGTGTGTGTGTGTGTGTGTGAGTGTGTCTGTGTCTGAGTGTGTGTGTCTCTCTGTGTGTATCTGTGTGTGTCTGTGTGTCTGTGTGTTTATACAAGAGGGGAGGAGGGGGAGAGAGAAAAAGAGAGGAATTCTCTTGCATTTGTTAGGTTTTAGTCTGATGTCAAGAAACAAACCCAGTGGGAACATCCCACCCATGATTTGTTCTCCTTTTCTTTCCTGTAGAACATGTAGTATTTATCTACCTGGGGTAGATTTTAAACATACAACTATAAATAATCGAAAAAAGAGTTACATGTCCTGCTCACCTGCCAGGCCTAGTGCTTTACTGGCTGGTGAGCTTACTTGGTGCACACCCCTGACGTGATACATACCTCATTCATTGGTTTCTCATAGATGTCCTCCTGCCAAGGGGCAGATTTTGCTTGAAAAGCATCTCGCTGGAGAGCTTCTAGCACCTTTTTTGGAGTGACAAACCCATACTGAGCTTCCAGCAAAGCCAAGTCCATTTTGTCAGCCTTTAAAATGCCTATGACTTCATCTCGAGCCTGCAGGAACAAAAAGCATTTCAGAAAGCCCACTTTATCTACCAGCAGTCTCTGCAAGTGATTTCTTGTGTAGTTGAGTATTTTTTCTCTTCTCCTTCAAATATAAACAAATCATATTTGGTTATAGAACCTTTTAGAAAAGGTAGCAAAGCTATGTCCCTTTCCTTCATCCTTCTTACAGTCTAGTTACACATTAATAATGTTTTTAAAAGTGATCACTATGCAGCATGGGGAGACTCTACATTTTTTATTGTGTTTGACAAGCAGATAGCATGATATGCCTCAATGGACTGGCATTTTCATTTTCAGGGATAGGAAATAAGATTCCCCTATATATGTAGCAGCTGTTTTTAGTTTTTTGTGTAGGTTAATAATGCCAGGGCAAGTCTAGGAGCCAGTTCATGTGAGGTACAAAAGCACCTATTGTTATTTAAACCAGTCCAGAAGTCATCTGCTATTATTGTTACTCATACGTTCCTGTGCACTGAAGCTTGTGAGCAGCATGGGTAGAGGATGTGACCTTTCACAATGTGCATGCCAATCGCATGTCATAACAACAGCCCTTTTAGATGTGATTAATTGCTCTTCATGCTGCCAGAAGAGAATTCTGTGAATGTGTACCTTACACTTTGCTTTCATGTATATACAAGTATGAAGCGCAAATATCTATTTCTGTGGCAGCCACCACACAAAATTCATAAGCAGCCTTCCCCTGGAAGCATGAGGGGGATAATTCTAACCCAACTGACCTGCAGTTCTCCCTCCAGAATGCTGAGAAGAAATAATAGGTCGTCTCTTGAGAGGTCTTCTCCTTGGTGGCCATTACCACTGTGTGACTTAGGATATGGAAGGATTGCATCCGACTCACTGGTGGGGTCTTTGTCTTGCTGTCTCTGCTTCATGTCCTCAGGACCTTGGAAACTGTAGTCTTCACTATATGTCTTGGAAATTGCTTTTGGGCTGAGCCCTCCGTGTCACTGCTTCTGGAACGCGTTCTTTAAGGGCTGGAAAGAAGGAAGACAATTTGTAACTCTTAGTGGAAGTAGAGTTTTAATAAGAGCTCCTATTACTGCTTTGACAAGTCTGCACTCTCGTTATATTTACCACAGCCAAAGACTCGATCTTTCTGAAGTCTACAGCAGAGAAGGGCATTAGTAGATTCATAAATCACAGTCTTATTTACACTTCTCTTTTTAAAATCAACATTTTAAAAAATGTGTTCTGCTTTGATTAAGGCCACTTATGTCCATGGGTAAACAGACTGTGTATTTGAACTTCATCCGCCAAGCATTCCACCTCAGGGACCTGGGTCATACCTCCAACCTAGGCCTAAGTGCTTACATAAGACGTACTTAACATAATTGTAAAATGGTAAATTTGCTAATTGTTCTAACTTTCTTCAGATTCACATTATAGTGTTTCCTTGTGGAAGCTTAAAAAGAGTTTTTAAATTTCTTAGCCTTTGGTGCTTTAAGAGAGAAGCATCAGAATTACAAAATACTTTGGGTTACTTTGTTATGACGGTAAAGTCTAATATTAAAGGAATGAAGGCTTGGTCCCTGGCTGTATCCTTGACATTCTGCTAAAATTCCAGAGCTGACCTCAGATAAGTCAAGGATTTATATTTAGGACCCTTATCTACAAAATAAGAACACTAGTGCCTATAGTAGTTAACCATTATGAAAACAATATAAAATAAATTAATATTTGAGGGACACATTAGCTCCACATCTGATTATATAATTATCCAAATTAATTTACAATAGCAAGATAATTTTTTCCACCTTTGAGGTTTGTAATGGAAAGAGTAAACATCAAGTGAACTTATAGTCTGCTTCAGTGATGTTCAAGCAGATTAATTTTACTCATTCCTACAAATCATGAAACTTTCATCATTATTTTTTTTTAAATATTTATTTTCTATATTTTTTTGGCTGCGTCAGATCTTAGTTATGGCACATGGGGATCTTTCATTGCGGCGCAGGCTCTTGGTTGTGGTGTGGGCTCTTCGTTGTGGCACAGGCTTCTCTCTAGTTGTGGCGCCCAGGCTCTAGGGCACGTGGGCTCTGTAGTGGCGGCACTCAGGCTTAGTTGCCCCATGGTATGTTGTATCTTAGTTCCCCAACCAGGGTTGGAACCCGTGTCCCCTGAATTGGAAGGTGGATTCTTTACCACTGGACCACCAGGGAAGTCCCTTTCATCATTACGGGTACCTTGCTTTTCATTTGTAATAATATTTCTTTAAAAATCTGGAGGGAATTCCCTGACGGTCCAGCGCTTGGGACTCTGCACTTCTACTGCAGGGGGCACGCATTCGATCCCTGTTCTGGGAACTAGGATCCCACATGCCGCGCACAGCGCAGCCAAAAAAAAAAAAAGCTGGAAAGGTCAAGCATACAGAAAAGGATGGAAATATAATGAATCACTACATGCTAGCACACAGATTTGTAAAATCCTAATGTACTATATACATTAGAAAACAGTTTTTTTAAGTAAAATATTGATATTATAGATATAGTAGAAGCCCCTATGTACCTCTTCCTTAACCCACTCTATACCCGCCCTACCCCAGAAGTAACCATCTTGAATTTGGTGTTTATTATTCCCACGCATGTTTTGTACTTTACTTTATACTTTTAATGCATGTGTATATATTGCTGAGCAATATATAGTATTGCTTTGCAGATTTTCAAACCTAATGTAAATACAGCATATTGAATGTATCATTCTGAAAATGTTTTTTCATCCTATATTTTGGAGATTCTTTCTTGCTCCATTTTACTTATTTTACCTATTTAACTGCTATTAGTATTGCATTATATGAATAGGCCACCATTTACTTATCCATTTTACTGTTGATGGATGTTTAAATAGTTTACTTTTTTTAGTATTAGAAAAAATGCAGCTGTGAACATTCTTGTGCATTTTTTTTTCCTGTGAACATCCATTTCTTCAGGTAGTATTCTTTACAAAATAGGAATGGGATTTTGGCTCTCCTAAATGGAGTACCAATTTATAGCAGAGTGTAAGAGTTCTCATTGCTCTGTATCTTCATCAACGCTTGCTATTAGGGAATTTATAATTTTTACCAATATGGTAAGTGAAATGGTATCTGACTTTTTAATTTGCATTCTATAATTAATGAGAGCAGGCATCCTTTTATGTGTTTAGAGGCCCTTTGAATTTCTTCATAAATTGCTTGTTCATAGTCTTTGCCCATTTTTCTTTTGTATTATTTGTCTTTTTCTTATGAATTTGTAGGAATTCGCTACATACTCTATAAATTACTGTTTTGTTGATTATATGTTTTGATGTTATCTTTTCTGGTCTGTAGCTTACATTTCCACTTTATATCTTTTGTGGTATAGAAGTTTTACGTTTTAATTTAGTCAAGTTTATCAATTTTTAAATCAGTTCTTTTCTTTATAATTTGCATTGGAAAGCAGAATTTGAACAGTGGCAGTATAAAAGAATGGCTAAGACCTTGGACTCTGGAACCACTCTGCCTGAGTTCAAATCTCTACTCTGTTACTTATTGGCTATAAAACTCTGGACAAGTTACTTAACACCTCTGTGCCTTTCTCATCTGTAAAATGAGGATGATAGTAGTAGTATATTTATAACCTAAAGTTGGTGTGAGGATTAACTGAGTCAGCACATGTCAAATGTTTGCAACATACTTCATACAAAATTGTCGCTCAATAAACATTAGCTTTTATTATTAACGTTATTATTAACTTTATTTTTATTCCCCCCAATTTTATAGTGTTTCTCTATTACCTTTATAGTTAGAAAAAATTTCAAGAATTGAAGCAAGTTTATTTGATTACCTCTTTCATCTAATAGTTGTGAGCTATGAATAAAGGGGGAAAGAAAAGAAGATTGAAAGAATGGCTTTGTGTCTTTCTTGGGTACTCTGTTTAAGAAGTGACTCTTACCACTCCCAGCTTGCTGGCACCACTTGAGAAACCTGAGTGTAGAACAGTTTAGGAACCTTGAGGACTTCACAGCCAACCAGCTAAGCCTCCATTCATCTCTCCACCCATCCTTCAACAAGCATTTATTGAAGGCCCACTGTGTGTTGTGCACTAAATTGGTTATTTATGGTGTGGCTTCCTTACTTCCCTTAATACAAGTGATACATTTTCAAATGTAAGGTTTATGGAAATAGTTCGTAAATCTGGGATCATGAAAAGTGCACTGAACTAGACAGAAGTCATGTGAAAAGAATTCTGTCACAAATCAGCTGTGGGATTAGTTAAGACACTGACCCTCTCTGAGGGCAGTGCCCTGAATTGTGAAGTGAGGTGGGGGTGAGGAGGTGATCTCTGTGGCCTCCTTTCTCCTAGGATGTATAACGATTCTTGCCACTGTTCCTTTCTTTTAGCATAGATTTTCAATAGTATATTTAAAAGACATGGGTTTGTGGGTCTGCATCTTATAGGAAATCCACAGAAATCTAAATGCTACATATGGACTACATATGGACCTGTGACTTTTGATTTTCACCAGAGGAGAGATCACAGTTAAAAGACAATGCTTAAGGAAATAATCCCAGCAATAATTTTCAACTGAGAATTTTCAATAGCCTCATCATAACAATCAGGATATAAAAGCAGAACTTGAAGGTGTTTATTGCCTTATGTGTTTATTATTTACATATTTTATTTGTCAGTAACAAACCAACTATCAAGTGATACTAGTGGGGCACCTTGCCTTGAGGTTACAATGTCCATCTGGAGAAATTTTAAACATTCACTTTCAAAATTTTAACAAGTCACATAATGTGTTTTCTCTACAACTCATGTTCTTTCTTACTTCCCTCCATCACACATTTATTTACTCTATTAGACGCTGGAGATAGACAGTGATGGTGGTGGTGGTGGTGGTAATGATGATGACAGCTAATACTTACTGGGCAGTTACTACATGATAGGCATTCTTCTAAGCATTTTACATTTATTAACTCATTCAATTCTTATAACAACCCTATGAGGTAGGGAATATTATTATCTCCATCTACAGCAAAGAAATGGAAGCACAGATGAAGGTTACACAGCTAATAAGAGGCAGAACTGGGATGTGAATCCAGGCAACCTGGCTCCAGAACCTGTGCTCTTAAAAATCATGTGTCATGCTATTATACTGTACTGCCAAAGACAGATGGCTATAGACACCCTGTCTGAAATGGATACAGACACCATGTGTGAAAAATGCTTATAGCCTTGCTGAAGAGATTACTTATCAATAATTACAGTACAGATGAACAGTGGTCTGTGGCAGTAGTTGTCACTGACTCTCCCCTACTTAGCCAAGGAAGGATTTATTTATTTGAGAAAAGCAAAGACATAGAAGGAGTATATTTTTTTGTAGGGATAGAAGGTTGAGGATATATAAGATTTATGACTGTGGAAAACTCCATTATGTGTGTATTTATGTATTTATAAATAATATTCCTATACTAGCATATTAATATATGCTATGTACCTTATGAAAACATTCAAAAAGGAAAAATATTAATTAAAAAATAAGATATCTAATTATTTTTCTCCCACCCCATTGGATTGTCTTAAACACCTCAGGAAGATTATTGCTCTGGCCTATAGGAGTAATGGAAGGTTGTTAACGTAGACCAGATATGTTTAAAACAAATAAATATTACATACCACTTTATTTACAGATATGTTCTCACATGAAGGGCAGGGCCATCCATGTCTTCCACCAAATATTAATAGTCTCCATTCATATGTCTCATGGGGTTTCTGACCTGATGCTTCATACCTAATGGCTGTTCAACAGAGTGAATGGTTTGCTCTTTCTATTTTGTGGCCTATCCCACAACTTAGATAACATTGCTAAATAACAATGGCTCAAAATTATATGGGCCACTGTGCATTTTTAGTCATCTTGCAACTCAGCTGGGTGTGAATGGTCTAAGATGGGCTCACTCCCATGTCTGACTGTCAGCTAGTTGGGCTAGATCTCAGCTGGATCATCTCATCTCTGCTCCACATGGGCTTTCAACCTCTGGTAGGCTAGACCAGGCTTCCCCTTATGGCGGTCTCAGGTCAGCATCTCAAGAGTGTGAGACTCCAAGCCCTTATTTATATTGGTGAAAGAACGGCACAAGCCTAGCCCAAATTCAGGAAGTGGGGAAATAGATTCACCTCTTGATGGAAGGAGCTGCAGAGTCACATTGCAGAGGATGGGGAAGAGTTAGTTAACTGCAGCCATCTTTGAAAAACTCTAGGTCTATCACACTTACAGATTCAGACTTCTGTGAAAATCAAATAAAAATCTAGTTTAAAAGAGGGGTAAAATATACTTGGTTCTTTACTTCTTTTAGTTTCCTGGAAGCGTAAGGTTATTTTTATGATTTCTGTAATGCATTCCTGTGCTTTCCTCTTACCCACATATTCATATGTGGAACAATAGCCTACTGATAAGAATCAACTTGTATTCTGCTACTAATCAATAAAAATTCCTCTACCACCGTTAATCTTATCCAAGGTATGCCTTCCAGAATTCCAAGATAATGTAAGTTTCTATTTAGCAGGATAGCTTGCTAAGCATTGCTCATAAGTAGTGCTCTTTGAGTTTAAGGCAACCCTGAACTGCTACAGAAAACTGAATGGTTCTCTGTATATGTTCTATCTTCCCTCACCTCATTCTTTTTTTTTTTTAATTGAGTTAAAGTTGATGTACAATATTATATGTTACAGGTGTACAATATAGTGATTCATAATTTTTAAAGGTTATAGTCCATTTAGAGTTATTATAAAAATTGGCTATATTCCCTCTCACCTCATTCTTAAAGTGAGTTGAGTGAAATCTGCCAGGAGAGCACAGATCATTTGCCAATGATGATATTTATAAGCAACAAAAAAGGAATGACCTAAAACATTTTTATACCATGTTTATTCTTTTTAAATTGGTTAGAGTTTTTCTGAAACCACCAGTCTTCTTTGAGGGCTAGGGAAAATAGCATCAGCATTCTTGCTGGCTCTCACACTGGGTTTGTGAACAGACCCATCGTGTGCAGACTTCTGGTCTACTGAGGAGTGTGTGTCTCATCATGTTTACAATGGTGGAGTTTCCTTGCCCTTCTGCCAACAACCACAAAATGATCAGTAATGAGAAGTAATTAAGTATCGCGTGGAAGAAAACAAAGACATGAATTTCATGATACTCTCATGCTTTGTATTATCAGTGACTTCATTGTTTCTCTTGGCAAATTTTTAATGCATCTGTGCTTGGCCTTGCATACTGAGGAAAAGAAAAATTTTGTAATGGCAACAGTGGTTTGGGATTTTCAGGTTACAAAAAAAAAAAAGAAAACAGAATGGAAAGTTGCTTTTGCTTATACCAAATAATGATGCCTTACTCTTTTCATAAAGTGTCAGTAGTGACATAATGCCTGATGGTTTTGCAAGGAGAAAACCTGCTTAGTTGTCAAATTTAACACAGCCTAATGCGTTGATTATCTGTGACTCTCAGAACCACAGAATGGCAGCCTTGAGGACTGTAAGAGAGTGATACACTGGGAATCAGGAAACATGGCTTCTGATCTCAACTCTGCTTTTAATTAGCAAAGCTCTGGTTGTCACTTGTAAAATGAGGATATTAGTCTAGGTTGGCCCCTTTGAGGTCATTCAGGATGAACCAAGGACCAGGCATTCTTTGCCTTGACCTCTACCTTGTTCCTTACTCCCCAGTGGGTTCCCCTGACTGCAGGATTTACGCCTGAGACTAGATGATCTCTGAGGTCCCGGGACTTCCCACTTTAGAATTCTCTGCTTCTCTGTTGTCTTGTATCTATGGATACAAATACAGTGTAGTTGGCCCTGAGAAGCGGATTCTACTTTATTTTCTTATGTGGTGACCTCGGTCAGTTTTTCTTTGGCTTAAGCTGGTTAAAATCGTGGTGTATCTTGGTAAGGATGTGTTCATGCGGAAGAAGGACTAGTAGAGAATTTGCAGTTATTTACTTAATTTAGTTACAGAAAATGACCAAATGTCAATTGAGGCCTATTCTACCTACCACCTCCCCCCAATATACATGCCCCTAGCCAACTCTTTACTATAAAAGTTGAATTTTCTTAATCATTCTTTATTAATCTTTAGATAGCAAAAACTGTTTATTCTATATAATTGAGTGCTAAACATAATTTAGTCTCTGTGTACCTGTTTATTTTCATGTTTGAATGGTGGAAAGAGGATATTTTGCTTGGATAAAAGAACTTCAGAAAGTTCAGTGAAAGAAATTGGTTTTGGTCTTGATCATTTACTATGATGTTGAGGTAACCAATCAAAACTACTCCAATTTAAAGAAGAAAGAAATACTAATGGTAGCTTACATTAAATTCAGTAGTTACCAAATACAAGTCTGTTCTAAATGCTTTCTTTTGATTAACTCATTTAGTCTTCTTAAAAACTGTTGTTTATCTCCATTTTGCAAAAGAGGAAACTGAGGCTTGTAGCTGTTAAGTAACTTGCCAAAGGTCATACTGCTAGAAAGTGGCAGAGCCAGGTCCTAACTTGGGCAGTCTGGTTCCAGAGTCCAGCAAATCACTATGCTGTATCTACCTAGGGTTTTATAAGAAGGCATACATAGTAAAGAAAAAAATCCTGGTTCAACATTAAGTTATTCAACAAACATTTATGAAGTACCTACTATGTCAGTTATCATATTAGCCAGTTTGTGCAAGCTTATTTTTGTATCTGGACTAATGTCCCTTTTGTTGATATGGGTACAGTTAATTCTGGCTACCCAGAATTACACAAAAATCTGAATAATATGAAGTCACAACTCCCTGGCTCTTTCAGCAATTGGTCCATTCAGTAAAGATGTTTTGTTTTCATGCATTATTTATGTGCAGAAACTTAACTGAATGCATTGTTATTCTTAAACTTTAAAAGACACAAAGTGGCTTTTCTCAGCCACTTTGCTGGCATCTTGGGGGTAGGCAGGAGGTATAGCATAACAGAAAGACTATGAGATTGTGGGATCAGATGGATCTGGACTTTAATTGCTGCTCCAATATGTTAGCTCTGTGGGCTTGGACAACCTACTCTACCTCTGTGAGCCTTCAAATATAAAATGAAGATTATGGTACCTGGTAATGGGTTTATTGTTCATGCTCTGTGAGCTTAGGGCCCCTGTTGTTCATGTCTGTCTCCTCAGTGTTCAGCAGAGTTGTACCTCATCAGGGATTCATCTGAAAGACTGAATCATGCAGTCCTCAACAGAGCTGACTGGCTGTAAGCAGGAACTGCCTCATGGTAAAAATGATTCATCTGTGAACCACTGGCTAGAAATTCAGAAAAATGGTGCTGAGAATCTAATAGAAGTAGCTGGAGTGTACAGAAGTAGCTAATGTGTATGGACCTCTTACTACATGCCCGACACTGTTTTAAGTGCTTTGTGTATATTATTTAATCTTAAAGACTTTTAGCCTGTAGTAAAAATTGTAGGAAAGGGCTTGGTAAAGGTAAGCTAAGCGTGGAGACTCTCGTAGGAGACATCAAAGACAGGGAAATTAATATCAAAATCAGGGTAGTGCTGGTACCTACACAAAGTTCAGTGTATGTGTGTGTGTGTGTGTGTGTGTGTGTGTGTGTGTGTGTGTGTGTGCGCACGCACGCACTTGCGTGCACACGTGTGTGTACACACATGTGTGTGTAGAAGGGACACTGGATCCCCAAAACTAACTAGAAAATTCTTGTTAATGTCACTGAATTTTGAACTTTTATTGTATATACCCTGACTTTTCACTCTCTCTCACCCCCACCTCCCCAAGTACACTCTCACATGCATAAAATGAGGTGAACATCCACTGCACTCCTCCTTTTTATTTGACAGCACCTTGAACAGTCATTAGTTCTGTTTTTAGGTAGGTGACATTTTATAAAGTGGTCTCATTTAAACTTGTTTGGTAGGAAATTTGAGGGATGAATTGTTTTGATGGCAAGATGGCTGCATAATGCAGAGTGAGTCTGTGCTAACTGTAGGATGCTCTTCACCAAGGGACAAACTTGGAAGTGATTCAGTGCCTTAAGTTTGAACGTGCTTAACATCCCACACTTGCTGAATTTAGAGAGCAGGCTGTCAGCTAGCTTTACATTTCCACTTGGATTTCCCCCTCTCTCTGCATGGAACCATAAAGCTATAACTTAGTTCCCTGGAAGGGGAATGGGAAGAGATGTAGTAAGGTTATGGGGTGCTCAGCAGAGCTGGTTGAACCCTTAATATTAACTGTCTCATGGTAAATGTGATTCATCTATGAAAATACTGGCTATAAATAGATATTAATAGTGCTCAGTCGCAAATCAGCCATGTTGTACTTGCATGGCCACATTAGGGAAAAAAATCCTGTTGAGTATTTTATTTGGTTTCTCTTAAAATGAAAAACTAAAAAGTCGTTTCCTTTTATTGCTCTAGTCACCCACATTTGAAGACACTAAATTCAGCCAGCTGCAGTAAAGCTATCTGATGGCTAAAAAAAGACACATTGAAAACCAGATAACCTAATTTAGCAATGGCACCCTTTATCTTTTTCTTCCATTTTCAGTAAAAATCATTGAAACATACCCTTACTGGTGTTTTTACTTGTAGGGAGGGCATGGATAGGGCTTCAGAGAGGGGAACAGAACTTGGGAATCTGTGATTCAGGTCCATATTCTTAAGAATTCTGAGTCCTAATAGAAAGTCAAGGTTTCTTTCAAATCAAGTATGAGGTTCAGAAGGCAGTGTAGTCATTTCATCTATCCCCCATAGTACCAGACACTAAGTATTTTCTATGCCCATCTACTCCATTGTTATACAGCTCTTAAGTGTCTGAAAGTGCTTCCTTATGAGCTGAAATCCAGCTCCCGGGATCTTTATTCATTTATCCTTCTTCTGCCTCCAGAGCTAAGTCAAGCAAGACTACGTCTCTTGTCGCACTCTGGTCCTTCAGTGGGAAGGGCTCTATTCTTTTTTCCAGATGTAATACTCAGTTTCTTTAACCACCACTCTTCATACTGTGTGGTCTAGTCTCCCTCACCCAACACACCATCTTATGCATACATTTTGATTATACCCCTTTAGACCTACTCTTCATTAGGCCGGGTGTTTCTTAAAGAAATGCCTGGAGTTGGGCGTGATTTCCCAGATATTAAACACAACTAAAGCAGTGAAATGGTAAGAGTATATACTTAAGGAGGAGCTCAATAAGTCTTCTGATATTGGATCTCAGTTGGAATATTAAGTATAGATCAAGACATTTGATAGTAGGCATTTAATGAAGACTTATTCCAGTTTCGCTTATCAGGTAAGTGCTTGTAATACCTTTCATGTGTACATTGATTGTTATATCAGTAAATAGGTAATTATTCACCCTGTTTTTCAAGATGAGGAATTCGAGCTTCAGAAAGCTTAAATAACTTTGACTAATAAACCTTGGACCAGAAATGAAAACTTAGGCATTCTGACCCCCCTTTCTCTCCAGGCTCATGCTAGATTAATCAACACTTGCACTTTTTTTAAGCTTGAATGTGTTCTTTGGTTGCTTGTCCATGAAGTGCTATAGTCAGAGAAGGTGCTAGGCTGTAGATACAGAATAAACAGCCTGCCAATGAGGTCTAATAGTACAGACTTACATCATGGCTTTTCTTAGCTGTGTGTTCTGAAGAAAGGACGAAAAGAAATATAAAAATCTCAGAGTATAAATAGTTGATTTATCTGAGTTTTCCATTACAAATCAGTGGCTCTTTAAAGATTCTTTTCTCATTTAAGGTTGACACAGGGCTGGGAATGTTTTCCAGATCTTTGTGGAATAAAACCAAAGAAGAAAATTATTTTCATATAGTCCAAGTTAGCTCTAAATGCATTTTAAAATGCCACAGTCCCAGCACTAGAACAGAGCTCTTGAAAATCATATGATTCTTTTAACAGTTTTCAAACTACATCACTTTTCATATTTCTTCCAACTCTGCTCTCTGTTTTTTCTTACAAGCACGGTGATATTGAGCCAGTCACTTAACCTTTCTATTCTCTTTGAATTTTTGTCTCTTTGGCTCTTGGAACCAGTTTCCTCCAATCACCTTATTCTGCCACTGAGGCCTGTTGAAGTTAACTATTGTGCCCGTGGTCATGCCCAGAGCCAGCACCAGAACCCACATCTCTTGCCTACAGCTCTGTTGCTGTTTCCATAGCAACACTACATGTTCATAGGCCAACCCCTACGTCTTCCAGCCCTAGAAAGATGTGAATCTTAAAAGATAAAAATGCATCTTTAGAGTGGTTAAGAATCCTCCTGCCAATGCAGGGGACATGGGTTCGAGCCCTGGTCCGGGAAGATCCCACATGCCACGGAACAACTAAACCCGTGCTCCACAACAAGAGAAGCCACCGCAATGAGAAGCCCGCGCACCCAAATGAAGAGTAGCCCCTGCTCGCCGCAACTAGAGAAAGCCCGCACGCAGCAGCGAAGACCCAACGCAACCAAAAATAAACTAATTAATTAATTAAATTTTTGAAAAATGCATCTTTCGAGAACCTGAAGTCTCCCACACATTTTTGTTGGCTTTCTCAACCCTTCTTCACCCATTAATTGACTAATAAGTCACTCTGAGTGCCTTCAGGCCTCCTCTTGGCTAGACCAACCTAGCATAATAAAGAGCTCAGGGGTGAACCGGAGATTCAGAGATCAAGAGTTACCATCTGGGCTTCCCTGGTGGCGCAGTGGTTGGGAGTCTGCCTGCCAGTGCAGGGGACACGGGTTCAAGCCCTGGTCCGGGAAGATCCCACATGCCGTGGAGCAACTAAGCCCAGGCGCCACAACTACTGAGCTTGTGCTCTCCAGCCCGTGAGCCACGGACTCCCAATGCAGGGGGCCCAGGTTCGATCCCTGGCTGGGGAACTAGATCCTGCATGCATGCTTCAGCTAAGAGTCTGCATGCCGTACCTGAGAAGTCTATATGCTGCAACTAAGAGTCCATGTGCCACAACTAAAGATCCTGCATGCCACAACTAAGACCCAGTGCAGCCAAAATAAATAAAATAATAAATAAACAAATAAATAAATAAAACAATATTAAAAAAAAAAAAGAGTTACCATCTATAAATTCCAAATGACAGCTTTCCTTTCTCTTCTTTTATCTAAGGACCTGTGACTGGAACAGAGAGATTGTGTGTTACAGAAAAAATGTTGCAACTGGTAAAGTCCCAGGGCAGTACTTGACCTTGCAGCCATTTTGCTTCTCCTTTCCCACATCTTTCCTTATTCAATCTATCTTCCTTTACTGGGGAACGATTCCCTCCTGGCCTCCCAGGTATTTGAGTCTAGTCTGATACATTTACACTTACTAGGGGAAAAGAAGGAAACTAACTTGTAAAGCTCCAATTATCTGCCTGATAATATGATTTATGCTTTCTATTCTTTATATCTTTTTTTAAAAAGTTCAGACACATAGAGTTAGTATTATTCCCCTTATTTTACAGATGAAGAAAACTGAGACATTGAGGAATTCACAGTTTAGTGTGGTAGAAATATAGGTTCAAGACTAATACAAAATACCAATAATTACTATAAATAATGTCCAATGTACAAAGTGTTTTGGGAGCATTTGAGAGGAAATGTCTAACTGTGCCAAAGGGACTTAGTGAAAGCACCTCAGAGGTAAGTTGGGCCATGGAGGATAAGAGTATCCGGCTCATATGTACAGGTTGAAGGTGGATGAAAAACAGCATGCGGCAAATATCGAGTTATTCCTTATGGCTGAAGTAAAGGAGAAGACCACCAGCGATATTTGAACGTGTATGCTATGTATTAGATGATAATAAAAAATTATTGTTAATTTTGTTAATGTGTCAATGACATCGTATTTACGTGAGAGAATGTCCTTTCCTTTTTTTTTTTCTAGATACATAATGAAGTATCTTAGTGTGAAATGACATGATGTTCTGGGCTTTACTTTGAAATATTTCAGAAAAAATGAAGGCAGAGGGTAGAGGAGAAATAAGTATGGCAAATTATTAAGGGTTGTTGAAAGGTGGGTGAGTACATGGCCTTTGTTATATTCTTTTTATTTTCTGTATATTTGGAAATATTCATGATAAAAGATTTAAATAGAAAGCACCAGAGACATAGTGTTGGATACATAAACATTTTAAGAAGTTGTTCTCTTTAAAGGGGGGACAAAAGGTGCAAAAGGAGTGAGGTAGAGAAAAGAGACAGAAGACACTAATCTTTGGGTGTCCGGCAGAGACAGAAAAGCAGAAAACTGAGCTGTGTCTCAAGAGCCAAGAGAGAGGGGCTTCCCTGGTGGCACAGTGGTTAAGAATCCTCCTGCCAATGCAGGGGACATGGGTTTGAGCCCTGGTCCAGGAAGATCCCACATGCCACAGATCAGCTAAGCCTGTGCACCAAAACTACTGAGCCTGCACTCTAGAGCCCGCAAGCCACAACTACTGAGCCCGTGTGCCTAGAGTCTGTGCTCTGCAACAAGAGAAGCCACCACAATGAGAAGCCCATGCACCACAACGAAGAGTAGCCCCCGCTCTCCGCAACTAGAGAAAGCCTGCGTGCAGCAACGAAGACCCAACACAGCCAAAAATAAATACAATAAATAAATTTATTTTTTTTTAAAAAAAGAGCCAAGAGAGAAAATGATTTCAAGGGGCAGAGAGCTGCTGTAACTTCATTTTAACAACATTGCCACTGCTCAGAACAGTTTTGGCACTCTACTTTTGGAATTTTCTGTTTTTGGACTATCCCTCAGCCATGGCAAAATCTGGTTCATTGAAGGTGAATTTGACTTCTGACAACAGGGAAAAGTTCCTAGGAACTAAAGCTAGTGAATCAAGTCAGGATTTGGGTCAGCTAATACTGTTTTTGGTCAAAGAACCAATTGTGACCTTAGAATAATGAGATTGGTTTTTGTATGTGACCTTTGCATGGATTTTGAAGACATTTCCAAAATGTGTCCAAGGAAAACTTTTGACAAAATGACACAAATGGATTTCTAACTTAGAGCTTTTGTTTTGTTTTTAATATTCCATCTACTTTAGTTGTATGTCAAATCTTTGGTGTCCTGAAGCTTCTGGTGGTTTTCTAGAATCCCAATGTAAGCAAAAAAGTAGGAGACAGCATGGTATATGGCAGGGGAAAGAGCACAGGTTCTGGAGCTGGCCAGCCAAGTTACAGTCCTATATCCATCCCTACACGCTGTCCAATTTGGGGCAAGTTACTTCACTTCTTCGGGACTCAGTGTCTTTGCAGGGTTGTTGGGAGGATTTGAGATCATACGTATAAAATGCTGTGCCCAGTGCCTAACATATGACAGGAACACGTAACTTATCTTGGTGGAGACATAATGGTACAGTTTTATCTCTTCGTTCATCAAACATACCTTCCCTCTTGGGACATCAAGTGAGATAGGAAAATAAATAATGGATTTTTGCCTATTAGCATCATGAGGAGAATATATTACTCAGCCTTACATCACTGAAGGCAAGGGGAGTTCTTTTAGTCAGTGCTAAACTTGTATTTTCAGAGTATGTGTTATTTTGTTCCTTGCCAAGATGGAGATTGGCAAGCTGAAGAAATTGGAATTTGGCCAGGAACCAGTGCCTGTTATTTAGCAGAGAGGTGATAGGGAACTATGATCCTGCCAATTTGGAGGGACTTAACATGAAGTGACTGGCTTCTCGGTCTAAACGGGCCATAACTGTTCTGAACTAGAGGACGAAGGCTGCTGATTCAAAGGGCTAGGCTCACCCAAGCTCTTACTGGTGTGCCTCTTTCACCAACCAGGACTTTAAAAATCTTCTCTAATACCACAGCAACATGAAATTTACTATCTTCCTGGCCAGGTACTCTACTAAAGCATTTTAAATATACTGTTCCCTTTGATACTGAAAACAATATATCAGGCAAATACTACTACTAACCTATGCTTTATTGGAAAGTTAAATTGAAAGATGTAAAGTCAGTCTGCCCCAAGCCACAGAACACTATGGCAGAGCAGGAACTCCAGCTGCCTTTAGAACCCACCCAGTCTTTGCAAGCTTATGTTCTACTGCCTGAGTTCTTTCTCATTCGGAATAATGATTTGTTGGGAGAGAACGCTCCGCAGCAATCATGGTATAGCTTTGACTACACTGGCAAAATCAAAGAAGGCCAGAGCCCTTTCACCAAAGACCTGCATCATGAAGTACTGAGAGAAGAGAACATAGAGAACACCAGGGAGTAAGAAAAAATACCTAGGATTGGTCAAATCTCAGATTAGGACACACAGTGTGAATCAAGTTCATGCTCCTTCACTGTTCTCCATTATTCAGTACATTCTGGGTGGTAGCAAGGGAGTTATACAGCAGGAGGTCTGCTTAAGTCAGAAAGCATCAAGGAGCATCCAAAAGCATCTAGAAAACCACATGCAGCAGGGTGAACACTTGGCCTAGATAGTGTGGCCTGGGCTAGATCCTAAGAGTTTGGGTCAAACCAGTTATCAGGGTTCTTCTAACTGGTGTCAGGGCTCTCCTTGTGTCCTCTAAGAAGGGTCCACCAAGCCCTTTCCCAAGCCCCTAACCCCATTAATCTTTACAAAGGTGTGCATTTCCAGTGCTCTTTAATTAGGGGAGACCCCTTCCCAGTCCTACTGAATAGATCTGGACACTCCAGAGTACAGGGGACTGGGATAGATTGAGCTTGGGGGTTCTACCCACTGTGTGTGGTTCCATATATACCGTTTGTTCGAAAGCACCTATGGCAGCCAAGAGTGCGTGTTGACCAAGGAAGGTGGCTTCTGCTAGGAGCTATAAGTAAATAAATGGATGTCAGAGCTTACAATTAAGGGGGGTTGGGGGAGAGACAAAGAATCATTACACCCCCTTGAGCATGTTGCTTTGGATATTTTGGTAATGATTGTAAAGCATTTACACACAGACTAAACTAAGCTCTTTGTGTTCTTTGCAAGATGGAAAGCTTGCCAAGTCAATTTCAGCATGCAAAGCCCAGGCAATTATTCTTCTGGCATTTAGGGGCTGCCCCTGTTTTTGCTAGGGGGTTGGAGGCGGGTAGCCTGTTGACACAGGAAGGCTTTATAAGGAAAAAGAAGGCAACTTTACCCTCTACTTTTTAGAAAAGAAACCACCTGTCAGGGTTCTCAGTCCCTACCTCCTTTGCTAAACCTCTGTCACAGAGCCAACAGAAGAAGCCCTTGGGCTCAGAAGTGCCATACATACTTAGGGGCCCACAGTGAGTGACTCATTCACGGCTGTTTTCATTTCCTGTACTTAGCACCTCACTGTGAAATTCTGTATTTCTTTTGTGAATGTGTGCATGAAGATGGTTAATAGCTGTATTTCTAGTGATAACCATCGGAAAGATAAAGTTCTTGAGATTATGGCCTTGGTCCCTTATGTAATATATACTTTGTGGTAGTGGTTCTCAACCTGTGAACCTGGAACTCCTAGGAACTTTCATAGTTGTCCTAGGGGCCTCCCAGTCATCTTCCAAAAGCATTGTGAGAAACTGAGCGTGATGTGTCTCCAGAATGGAGACTGTTGTGATTGATAGCATGCAAGCCATTTAAATGTTTTCTGAATTTGTTGTAGGCTTTTGTGGCTATACCTTTGTTCAGTCCATGGATAGGAAAAGCTACAACTACTATCAGTGGGGAATTAAGAAACTTTTTTGTTATGGAAAAAGAGTTATTCTGGAAAGGATGAGTAAAAAGTGTCTGAACTTCTTTTTTGTAACAGCTAAACAAGAGGCTCCTGTTTTCTTGTTATTCAACCTTTTAGTGCTGTTTCCTGATCTACATGGTTTCATGTGTGGATCAGAACTCCCTGTTTGCGTTTGCAGCTGAGGAGTGGGCTGAAGATATTTGGTCTTTCAAACTGTTGATCTTAAAAACTATAAAGGATGCTTTTTGGTGTTGTTGTTGTTAGTAGTGTCATAAGAGACTCTATGCATCCACCCTACTCTCTTCAGTACAAGTTACCATATGCTGTAATTACTTTCAGGTGAGAAATTATGGCAGTTTAACTTGGTGGTGGCTACATGCTGAAGCCTGGATCCAGGGTACTCTTATTTTTGCCTTTAGTAGAGACTGCTTCTTCCAGCATGTTGGCTATAGTTTTTAAAATAGAAGTTTGCTGGCTGTATAATATAGAACACCAAATTGCCAAGCATAGACACTTTTCTCCATCAGAGGGGTGTAGCACGTTCATTGCACAGGCGCTAACAAATGCCTGACTTCTGCTATGAGTGTTGTATTGTTTTTCTTCCTTCCTCCTTTTCTGTCAACATTTCCCTTTTTTTAATAAGAAAAAGAAAAAGTCCTAATTAAAAAGCAGCAGCATATGTTAAGCACTGAAAATGGGGAACAGTCATAAAGAATTTAAAAATTCATCCTTAATCCAACCATGCTCTTCATCTTTCTGTGTGGTGTCTTCCATACTTTCTTCTCTTCTGTATCTATTATAATGTGCATGTTGTTTGGGGAATATTATTTGTTGTCATTTTTCCATACCACAGTTATTAATGGTTGCATAGAATTTCATTATATGAAGGCGCCATTATTAATAACCATTCTCCTATTCCTGGATATTTAGTTTACCATCCTCGTTTGAGTCCTTTCTTTCCTCCTCCCCAACTTACACTTTAGAGGCATGTACCCTGTGGATCCAGAAGGGATCCAGAGCTAACAAGAATCCTTGACCAGTGTCTGGACTTTTTGAAACTGGCTGGAATCCATGAGAACTGTCTTTGGCTCAGAAAAATATCTGTTTATGTTTTAAAGTCATGATTTTGGCCTCTGTGGGATTTAATCACAACTCATAATTGTTATTCTATCTCCCCTCTAAATTCTTTCCCCTTTACCAAATTAAAAATATGAAAAATGTTTGAATATTTTTAAGATGGTAAAGAAATATATAGAAGTCATTAGATACTGTTAGAGTAGACCACTGTACCACCTTTTCAGACCCTGAAAGTTGAGAGTTTGGAAATGAAATAAGAATTGGAATATGTATCCAAGTAATTCATCTTTAACAGTGGAAGGATGTTTACTTTCGCAAACATTTTCTCTCCATGGAAAAGGTTGCTATTTTATTTACAGTTTACTTCATTATGTAGACTTGAATTCAAAAGATGAGAATCAGACTTGGGGAGTATATTTCAAACAAAAGTAGAAGCAAAGCTAATTAGACACTGGTGGTAGTAAGATAAGAAATATTTTTTCCTTTTAAAACAGCAGCATTCTTTTTCGATTTTTGGAGTGAGTGTGTCCTCATTTTAATACTCCTTTGTTACCAAAAGACAATACTTTGTGCATAAAACATGGTTACCAAGCAATGCACCAAAAATTAAATTGTTACATGGCTTAGGACGTGCAGAGAAGGACCAGATTGGTCTAGAAAAGAGTCCCATAATCATAAAACATCATTAGAGTGGGAAGAACTTGGAGATGGGTTTGCCCAGCTCTTCCCCAGCAGGCACTGGGGAGAGGGCATCCTAGCTGTACAGCCTCTCAGACAAGCACTCATCCACTCTATGAGCGTTCATTTTTCGTAACTCTGTGGTCTTAAAAAATGTAGCCAGTTCTTTCAGGATGTGTCCAGAATTCTTGTGCCATTTTATTTCCCATGACACTGCTATTAGCTGAACGCCACCTGATAATATAAATTATGATGAGTAAATTTCAAGGAGTTAGAAGGAAGATTTCCTAAACGTGAAAGCAAGGAAAAGTCTCCCCAGCGCTGAGCAAGTGGCCAGAGTGATTTATCATTAAGGGTATAATTAAAGAAAATTTTGCCTTTGTAAGCTTCTGGTCCTAAAAATGCTGAGGCTAGGCCTACAAAGAAACCTTAGACTGTTTCCCCAAATTCTATTTTGACATATAAGTACTATTCATTTGTTTTTAATAAGATAACTTTAAATAAAACCTTCCATAATTGACAACTAGCTTCTTGCTTAAATATTTAAATATGCTTTAGATTTTTGCCCTTCAGCTTTATCTAAATGCTCAGCTATACAGCACGGTTCAAGTCTTCATTTGGGGAAGCCAGAAATCCATTACTGTCCATGCTTCCACCTATAACACCACCTTTAATAGGCCACTTCACTCTCTGTGCCCTTAATTAGTTGGAAGAATGAAAAACAATCCAGTAGCAATTGAGCTCGTTCTCAGAGCACTAACTTGGCTACATTTCAAAGTACTTAATGTTTCCCTAAAAGGTACAAAGAACTGCATGGTGCTTACGTTAGCATTTCCTAATAAAAAAGTATAACACTTGGGGCTTCCCTGGTGGCGCAGTGGTTGAGGGTCCGCCTGCCGATGCAGGGGACACGGGTTTGTGCCCCAGTCCGGGAGGATCCCACGTGCCGCGGAGCCGCTGGGCCCGTGAGCCATGGCCGCTGGGCCTGCGCGTCCGGAAAAAAAAGTATAACACTTAAAAGATGGTTAGAGTTGCACAATAAGACATTTGTAGTGGTTCTTTAAGCCATTCTATGTCTAAAGCATAATTTTTGCTTTTTAGTTCTGAGAATCAGAGTAAGACTGATTTCATATGTAGAAATAATTATTTCCTTTGATATTGCTAATCTCTACCTTAAATCCAATCACAGTGATTACCAATGACGTTCTTAGCAGCCGGGTGTGCAGCATATGGGCACATATTGAGAAGAGCAGGAGGTGTCAGACTGAGTTTTGTTGTTGCTGTTTTTTAATTTATAAATATTCTCAAATATGTCATTATATATTATCCATAATAACTTTTAATTCCATAGTCAAAGGTACTTCTCTACCTTTGACTTCATGTATTTTTTCTGTTTTTTTTTTTTATCTGCTTAGGAGGATTGGGGATAAGGTCATTTTAAGGTAGTAGTCATTTTGAGTTACTACGTTAAAGAACAAAAGTCGGTTAAGTTTACAAAGCACTATAAACCAACAAGGAAGCCATGTACTATAACTACAGATAAGACTTTTCCCACCTTTACTTCCTTATTTATATCTTCTATTACCACTTACCCTGTTTTCTCTCTCCCATAATATTTATCAGAAATAGAAATAGATTTTATTATTAGGAAAGGAAGAAAATTATATCTGATCTCCTACTAGGTGTTAGATACCTTTACATTATCTTATTTAATCCTTGTAACAACTCTGTGATGGACATCTGATTAGTCTCATTTTTAGAAATGGAGAATCCAAAAGTCAGGAAAGTTAAGTAACTTGCCCAGGATCACACAGTTATTATTAAGTCGCTGAGCCATGGTTCACATGTCTTGTTTCTGGGATTTCTTTTACTTCTCTGTATTACCTCCTATTTTCAGGAGTCTCCCCTGGTGCCTTTCCTTGCCTTTCAGCTGCAAAGTACTATTCATCAAATAGTATAATTGAAGTTAAAAATTTTGCTCTTCCCAGCGGGAAGCAGCCCATGGCTGGGTGAATACCCACTCACTCGCCAGACAGAAAGAGGGATGGAGTCAGCCCACATAATTCCCTTTATACATGTTTAATATATTCACAAAAAGCTGCTTAGTAAATTCTTGGTTTTGTTTTTGCTTTTCAACTTATTTTTTCCCAGTTTTTTTGAGGTATAGTTGATATATAGTATTGTATTAGTTTAAGACGTACAAGTAAATTCTTTACTATCTTGTTCCTCCCCTGCCTTTTTTTTTTCTCATCAAATATGATAAAGACTTAAGTGAATATTCAAAACAAAGTGTTTTTTGGCTCAGGATTTTAAAAAGAAGGAAAGGAAAGGAGAAAGGCGAGAGAAGGAGAGGGGAAAGGAAAGGAGAAAAATGCTAACTGGTCAGGAAGAGAGTGGTGGCCCATGGGAGAAAGACTGTCACCCAGGGATTGCTAGGTTTAACTCTGCCCTTGGAATAACTCAAAACTTGTTAATAGGACTTCCAAGGCCCAGCTTGATCTGGCCCACAGTTTCACCTTATACTCCTCCCTTCTTCATTTTTTCTGCTCTGAATAGAATATGCTGGCCTCCTCTTAGTAGTTCACACTCACCATTCTCTCTCCCACCTCCAGGCCTGCACTGTGCTCTGCTTGGCCACCTTCCCTCTGTTCTTCCCCCAGTTAACTCCTCCCACTCAGCCCTCAACTGTCAGCTGTAGTGCCGCTTCCTGAGGAAACCCTCCCTGACATTTTTGACTAGGTCATGACCCTGTTAGACACTTTAGTGTCACCATGACCTCTTTCTTACACCAGTTACAGTAGCAATTTTATATACATTTATATTCTCTAAAGAATTTCAGCCTCCCCCACTGGACTGTGAGTTCCATGAGTACAGACATAGTCTGTTTACTCACCATTATGTCCCTGATACTTTGCACATAGTATGTACTCAGTCTATTGAATGAATGAATGAATGAATGAATGAGTTTGTTTCATCATCAAATGACCAGATTTTGAGTGAGTCCCTCTGGCAAAATTCACATAGACTTAACCTAGCAGAGTTCATGTGTTTACAAAGCTGTTGGTTATAAAATGGAGAAAGATGGGAAAGAGCAATGAACAGTACTTATATGGCACTGTTTCCTCCTGACCACTTCCCCCACCACAGACACACCCCACCATGTTGAGCTTGGCTGCATGACATCTCTTTCCTAATGACATTCAGTCACTAATTGGTCCAACAGGTGCCCTTAGACCAGTGGCCAGCAAACTTTTTCTATAAAGTACCTAGTAGTAAATATTTTAGGCTTTGCAGACCATACAGTTTCTGCCACAGCTACTCAGTTCTGTCTTGCCAGAAAACAGCCATAGAACAATGTACAAATGAGTGGCCATGTCTGTGTTTCAATAAAACTTTATTTACCAAAACAGCCATATTTTGCTGCCCCCTGCCTTAGATGATATTATGAAGCAATCATGAGGGAACCTCTGAATAAGTCAATCTGAAAGAATGATTCTCCACTCCCTGAGATGAAATTTATTCACAAAGTCATTATTTATTCCTGTGAGATATGTGTGACTGTGCATAAGACTAGGGTCGACTTTGAAGCTGTTAAATAGAAGACATAGATGTGGCACAGTCACCACAACCACCACAGGCTGTGAGAGCCATGATGTTCTATAGACCACGGTCTCCTGTAGATGTAATTTTTTTTCTTTGCAAAAAAAGCACTTGAATTTCAATGTTAGTTATATGAACAGCTTTGAAGTATTAAATAATATTTTTTAAATTTTGTTTTCTGCCTCCTCTGTATCATATTATAACTAGTCATTTATTTGCTCCTCTCACCTGCTTCTGCCTTGCACCCTATATCTGGTTTTTGCTTTTAGATCTGTGGACTGAGAAGTCAGGTAACCGGCAAGGTTCTACGGTGTGCAGTAGTGTTTTTGGTGTAGAGGTTTTGAGAGTCATTTGAGTTACAGATGTCTTTACATCCTTTTGTCTAGATTGGAGTTGTATGAAAATTGTGGCCCACATACAGACTGAAAGTGAGGGGATGGAAAGATATATTCCATGCAAATGGAAATCAAAAGAAAGCTGGAGTAGCAATACTCATATCAGATAAAATAGACTTTAAAATAAAGAATGTTACAAGAG
>NC_041214.2:113212479-113213143 GCF_002837175.3 Physeter macrocephalus | reverse complement strand
AGAAAATTAATAAGGAAACACAAACTTTAAATGACACAATAGACCAGATAGATTTAATTGATATTTATAGGACATTCCATCCAAAAACAGCAGATTACACTTTCTTCTCAAGTGCTCACAGAACATTCTCCAGGATAGATCACATCTAGGGTCACAGATCAAGCCTCACTAAATTTAAGAAAATTGAAATCATATCAAGCATCTTTTCTGACCACAACACTATGATATTAGAAATCAATTACAGGGAAAAAAAACATATAAAAACACAAACACATGGAGGCTACACAATACGTTACTAAATAACCAAGAGATCACTGAAGAAACCAAAGAGGAAATAAAAAAATACCTAGAGACAAATGACAATGAAAACACAACGATCCAAAACCTATGGGACGCAACAAAAGCAGTTCTAAGTGGTAGGCTTTATAGCAATACAAGCCTACCTCAAGAAACAAAAAACATCTTAAATAAAAAAATCAAACCTTACACCTAAAGGAACTAGAGAAAGAAGAACAAACAAACCCAAAGTTAGTAGAAGGAAAGAAATCATAAAGATCAGAGCAGAAATAAATGAAATAGAAACAAAGAAAACAATAGCAAAGATCAATAAAACTAAAAACTGGTTCTTTGAGAAGATAACCAAAATTGATAAACCATTAGCCAG
>NC_041214.2:113211373-113212019 GCF_002837175.3 Physeter macrocephalus | reverse complement strand
ACAGAAATCTCTTGCATTCCTATACACTAATGATGAAAAATCTGAAAGAGAAATTAAGGAAACATTCCCATTTACCACTGCAACAAAAAGAACAAAGTACCTAGGAATAAACCTACCTAAGGAGGTAAAAGACCTGTATGCAGAAAAGTATAAGACACTGATGAAAGAAATTAAAGATGATACAATCAGATGGAGAGATATACCATGTTCTTGGATTGGAAGAATCAATATTGTGAAATGACTCTACTACCCAAAGCAATCTACAGATTCAATGTAATCCCTATCAAATTACCAGTGGCTTTTTTTACAGAACTAGAACAAAACATGTTCAAATTTGTATGGAGACACAGAAGACCTCGAATAGCCGAAGCGGTCTTGAGGGCAAAAAAATGGAGCTGAAGGAATCAGACTCCCTGACTTCAGACTATACTCCAAAGCTCCAGTAATCAAGACAGTATGGTACTGGCACAAAAACAGAAATATAGATCAATGGAACAGGATAGAAAGCCCAGAGATAAACCCACGCACCTATGGTCAACTAATCTATGACAGAGGAGGCAAGGATATACAATGGAGAAGAGACAGTCTCTTCAATAATTGGTGCTGGGAAAACTGGACAGCTACATGTAAAAGTATGAAATTAGAA
>NC_041214.2:113154420-113210993 GCF_002837175.3 Physeter macrocephalus | reverse complement strand
CTTAAAAAACTAAAAATAGAACTACCATATGACCCAGCAATCCCACTACTGGGCATATACCCTGAGAAAAACATAATTCAAAAATACACATGCACCCCAATGTTCATTGCAGCACTGTTTACAATAGCCAGGGCATGGAAGCACCCTAAATGCCCATCTACAGACGAATGGATAAAGAAGATGTGGTACATATATACAATGGAACATTACTCAACCATAAAAAGGAACGAAATTAGGTCATTTGTAGATATGTGGATGGATCTAGAGACTGTCATACAGACTGAAATAAGTCAGAAAGAGAAAAACAAATATCATATATTAATGCATATATGTGGAACCTTAAAAATGGCACAGATGAACCGGTTTGTACGGCAGAAAAAGAGACACAGATGTAGAGAACAAACATATGGACACCAAGGTGGGAAAGTGGCAGGGGGATGGGTGGTGGTGGGATGAACTGGGAGATTGGGATTGACATATATACACTAATATGTATAAAATGGAAAACTAATAAGAACGTGCTGTATAAAAAAATAAATAATATAAAATTCAAAAAAATAAAATAAAATAATTTTTTTTTAAAGAAAAGAAAATTGTGTCCTAGAAAGGTGGCAGTTGATCTGTGTCTATTTCATGGCACAGTGAACCATGTTACCTTTGAGTAGGGTCCAAAATTGCTACATTTCAAAATAATAAATCAAATCCGCCAGTCTTTTCTAAGGTGACTTTATTCATGTCTTTATAAGGACTGTCCCAATTGTCCTACTCATTGGAAGATGCTATAAATATCTTTGAAACACTTCTTACTCATCATTTCTACTGGAATGTGTTTTTCATAGATGTGAAATCACAGTGAGAGCCTTCCTGGGAATTCCATTGATGTTGATAGAGAACTGCCTCAAGCAGTCCACGTAAGCAGTTACCCAGCTTGTTCAGTTATACCCTTTTATGGGGACTCCTGTCTCCTCCTTGATGCCCAAATAATCTGCTCATGCTGGAATAAGAGGGCAACAAGGCACACCTTCCATGACCTGCTCTTTGGTTGACCAGTGCATCCTTTCCCACATAGTAGGTCTCTTAAACCTCCCCTGCCGTCTTCTTAGAAGTCGCATTCCTTAGTTTTGTTATACTCTTAAGAGAGTTACTCTGTGACCCTCAAAGAGGAACAGGAGATGGCATCTCAGTTTGTAGCAGCCTTAGGCTAAGTAAGCTCTTTATGAGAGATCATCTCATTTAATCCTTCAGTAACTTCATGAGGTATTGGTCTTCATATTTCATAAGTGAGGAAACTGAGGCTCAGAGGAGTGAAGTGCATGCCCAATATCACATAACTTAACAAGAAGCAGAACTGGGCTTTGAGCCCAGATCTTCTGATTCCACAGCCCAGGTTCTTTCTAGTACCCGCACAGTACCTCCAAGAAGGAAAGATGGATTCATGGGAGATGTGCTTTGGGCCAGTATCTCACGTAATCCTCCCATCTACCCTATGAGGTAGGTATCGTAATTATTCCCAGTTTACTCACAGACGTGAGGTTAGGTGACCTAATGATGGTCACACATCAGGGGGCAAAATCAGAACAGGAACTCTAACTCTCAGCTTCTCTAAGCCTTAATTTCCTTATTGTAAAATAAGAAAAATAATGGCACCAATCTCTTAGGATTATTGTAAGGACAAAATTAGATAATTCTTATAAAGTGCTTAGCATAGTGTCTAGCACATAATAAGCCCTCAATGAATGTTAACTATAATTAGTTTAGCACAGCAAAGGCAGAATCACTTTGAGTAGAAAAAGCCTGCTATTCCACTATCTATTTCACTATTACAAAGATTGTATTATATTAATGGTAAATGAAAGGGTGTCTTCTCTCATTTAAAACAAAAAGTTAGATCAAGCGCTGGGTAATTTGTCCTTCATCACCTAAGCAGTTACACAAGTGGCTTTGAGGTGCCTTCCAATTCTGTAACTGTACCATTCGAGCAATGGAGGGCTGATTTTTCTATTAAGAAATCTTAAGTCAGACCTCAAGTCCTCTCCACAGTAAAGATGTGGTATGCTCCCACAGAAGATGGAACAGAGCCCATTAGCAAAGCTGAGTGCAAGACTGATTTTCAGAGTTGTAAATGACAAGGAGTATAAACAGTGAGGACTTTGGAGTATTTGTTTCTCATGGAAAGATAAGATACCTACAGCATTTTAAGATGGAAACAAAACCCAGATAATTGATTTTTTTAGCAAAGGCATTTAAGAAAATATTTGTTTCGTGCTTGGTTCCAGGGGATAATAGAATACAAGTAATTATTAAACTGGAATTTAGTAACCCGAGTTGAATCAGGAAGACAGTTCCCTAGAATAGTTCCCAGCAAAGCTTGAGAACTCTAACAAGATATTCAGCCATAGCCAGACACTCTGTTGCTTGGGAAGGTCTGTGAAAGTTTTTGTTTTGATTATAATCCTGAGGAACTCTGTCAGTCTTGCCTGTCTAACTTATTGGTGATCATGAAAATTACATCCTCAAGCATTGATGTTCAAGATCCCTCAGTGCTGATGTGTGGAATTACTTGGTTTCACATGGGGTATGGTTCTATACCTTCCTCATTAGTATATCCAGGAGGGTAATGAGATGGAGTTCCCAATGGCCCATTCTTCATTCTCACAGTATACAGATAGGACTATTTTAATAATTTTCAACTCCCCCTCCAGGAAACTACACCCCTGGATTAAATGCATCTTCTCCCTTCTCCCATGTATCCTACCTAGACTTCTAACATAAAACTTGCTATGTTGTGTTATGGTTTGTTTACTTACCTGACTTCCTGACTGGACCCTGGAGTTCTTCTTGGCTAGGGCTGTGGTGCCTGGACCTTCAGAGTTGCTCAGTAAATGTTCATTGACTGACTGACTGACTGACTGATGTTTTTAAGCTTCCAGCTTCAATAGGCCCTTACTATCAATAATAGGCTCATTCGTTCCTTGTTGCTAGAATCGGTCTCATTCCTAAACCATGTACTCAAATCTTTTCCACTCTTCTCACTGGCTCCCTTCTGCTTATTCCCTCACTACTCTTGCCCTGTTCCTCTGCTCCCATGGCCTCTCCCCTTCTTTACACATTTTCTTCTCTTCCTGTCTTAAAAGAATATGCCTCTTAGTTCCAAATCTTTTCCCTCATCTGAGCTTTGAATCATAGACATCGCCTCTGGAATCCTGCCCCGTCAGGTACCTCCTTTCCCTTGTGTACCTATTATTTTTTCTCACTGCTGGTAATCTTTCTATAACTTCCTAACATGTCCAATTGTCCTTTTTTCTAATATCTTTGCTTTCACTGCTCCCACAGCTAACTGCCAGTTTATCTCCCATCTTCACCTTGTGTGACCTCATTCTGTTAGTCTCTTAACTTCCCATCCCCCTACTTGTCCTCACTAGTGGCTTCTTAATTTCCAGATCCAGGAACCTCCTCTTAGTCTTCATGTTCCAGCCCAAGCTTCTAGCTGGATTTAATTATGCTACCTTTTTCCCAGCTTTCCAGGCTAGAAATCTTGGTGTCATTTTCTACTCACCCCTCTCCCCTTAACATACTCCCCTCTATAAGAATAAAAATACTCGTGTTTATATTTGTAAGTTTGTTTTTTAGGTGATATACAATAAAAGATGTATAAAGCAGAGGAGTGATTTGAAAATATTCATCAGGGTATTCTCATTTGGCAGTATGATGTTGATACAAGGAAAAGTCCAAGCCAGTGAGAAAGTATGGAAAGTAGTAAAAGTAGTGAATGAACCACATGCATTGTATGCATGGTAGTCTATTCTTAAAAGTTCCGATTTCCACACATTGTAAGCACTAACTAAAAGAATCTAGTTGAAGAAAGTCCAACCCAACCAAGACTTGGAGCCAGAATGTGCTGGTTTTTCACAAATAGTTGACATTTTTTTGAAATACCAACACAAAATTTATGTAGTTACATATGTATACAAAATCCTCATTATGTTTCTGTGCTGTAGTATCATCAGAAGTCTTTTAAGGAACAAAACAGTGCTTTTAATCACTTTTTCATACCATATAGTCGGAATTACACACACACACACACGCACGCACGCACGCACGCACGCACCCCGCCTTTGGGGCCATCCATGAGCCTCTGCAAACCTATTCAGTCCTTGGCCTGAAAGTGAAGCTACAGTAATCAGCCTACCTGTCACTCTCCCTCTTCCTTTTACAAAACTGAGTTATCTGCCCCTTTGATCTCATTTGCCTCTATACTCTATGAGTTTGGCGTTTTTTTTGTTTGTTTGTTTGTTTGTTTGAAGTAGAATGAAGAAGGTTTAATTTGAATTTGGGAATAATAGCAAAAGGGGAAACTAATCACTATCTTGAGTGTGTTTTCACTGCCCCCACTTGGGCGGTCATGAATATATAGAATTAGGGCTTGTCACACTGAACATAAAGAAGCATGTGTTACTGAGACCCAGCAGAAGAGTGCCTCCGAAGGACTCCATCCTACCTTTCATAGAGGTTAACAGAGAATGGAGACGTTTTCCAATAAGAACTGTGCCACACTGTATGTGCCACAGAAGGGTAGGAGGGGTCCCTAAGGGAGGTTGTCATGGGGCATCAACAATTAGTAGACTGAGATAGCATTTCAGAAAATACTTGAAGTGAAGCTTCATTTGAATCTCAGTGTCTATACAGTGGAAGAAGATAGCTGGGGGCAGAGTGAGGCATAGAGGCAGGAACCAGCAGAGCTTGTTCAGGGAACTGAGAGCAGATCAGGGGCTAGAGGTTATGGAGAGGCTTGTGGTATGGAGGAGGGAAGCAGAAGAGGCTGAGGGGGGACGGGGGAAGATGTCAGAATGAACTGGAGAGAGAGCCATACTGGGTGGGACTCACCTAGCATCTTAAGGAGTTGTTAGTTTATGCTTAGGCAGTGGGAAGTCATGAGATGTACCCAAGCAAGTCGTTTTTATCTGTAAGATGGGGATAATGAAGTCTGCATTACTGAGATCTTATGAGTATAGCAAATTGTCATGCCTTAATAAGCATTTGATCCTTCATTTTTTTCCATCAGATAAATTACTGAAATATGTTATTCGCAGGGATAACTGAAATATGTTTTTCAATATCTTGTAAAAACCTACAATGGAAAAGATTCTGAAAAAGAATATAGATATATAGATATAGATATGTATGTATGTGTGTATACCACTGCTGTACACCTGAAACTAACACAACATTGTAAATCAGCTATACTTCAATAAAAAAAGAGAAATAGTGCTTTTAAAAAATAATATATTATAAATCTTTTAGAATTAGAAAGCATATTAGGATATGATCATAATTTTTTAAAAATGTATAAATGTTCAGGCAGTTCTATTCATTATAGGGGTTGTATCAATTCTCTGCACTTTCCTGGGCCTTGGTTTTCCACATGTAAAATTTCTTTCCAGACTGATAAATTGAATTTAGTAATCTGTAGATCAAAATGCTACAGCCCATAAAGAGACTTTAGAGATGGAAGAAACAAAATTAGATTTAATAAAGACACTTTATTTCTAACAGACTCCAAAGATAGAGTAATAGTGAGTCTCCAGTGAGCTATCAAATTAGCTCCCAGAGGGTATGGGATAATTGTGTAGAGAACAATTAAAGGAAAGAATTGTATTAATATAATTTCTTTTAGAATTACCCAACAGTAGGATTATGAGCACAGTTCTCTGGCTGAGACCTCAAGCTCATTCATTGTGGTAGGAATAAGACTCAGACCACCCCAGGAAGTACAGGGGAATGGCCTTAAGGGTGCATGTCTATTCCTTTTGCAGAAAGAAATGTTAGGATTATGCCTAGTTCTTTCTTTCACCTTTCATCTTTTCCTGGCTCCCTCCTTCCTTCATACATTAATTGTCTGCAGTGTGTATAGCATCATGCCTCTCAGTATTATACTGATGAGCTTCACCGTGACCTGGGCTGAGTTCATTTTTGGAAAAATAGTGCTAGCTCAACCTGCCAGGTACCAGAGAGGAAAGTAGTTCTTTTCTCTTTGAACAAACAGAATCATTGAGGGATTCTGTGTTTTTCTAGCTAGATTTGTCACTTTTGCATACCTGGTTTTAGTTATTCCTATCAAGGATGTATTGAGGTAGGTTTTAGGATCCCCATTTTAAAGATGAGGACACTAAGGTTTAGGAAAGTTAAGTGATTACAGGAACTAGATGATAATAATAATAGTAGTGTCAATCCAAAGACTGTAACTCCCAGCCCACCCTCTTTCCACACCTGCTTCTCAATTACACCACCCTGGTTTGAGGTTTTGAGCACTTGGGATGCAGCGTTTCTGGTAAGGAATAAAAAAGCCCGTGGGGCTATCCGAGGTTACAGTGTGAAATGAGATTGCCTCCCCTTTTCTCCCCATCTCCTGCAGGTCTTGCCCAAATCATTCGTGGGCCCCTCCTTCTATCCCTTCCTCTTTCAATCATTTTGCCTGCCTCCTAATCATTACCTTGCCCTCTGGAGTGGGAGAGTTGGATTACTGGGATGGGGAGTGGGGAGGATCACTTCTGCATTTAAGGGCTATTGTTCCTGCTTCCTTTTGGATGATGTAGTAGTTTCTGTTACTCATTTTATATTTACTTACTGTCTGAATCCATGTCAATTTATGTGCCCTTGGCTCTGAACCACCGTTTATATTTTTTGTGTTGTTAATATTTTTAATTGGTGTTTTTAAAGTAGATGTACTCTGCGTGTTTGGCCGACCAACAAAGTGGAATGTAAAAGGAGTCGATTTTTTGAAGTAACCATATAAGGTGAAAAGTCCCTTTTTGTGTGGGTGCATGTGTGCGTGCGTGCAGACTGCAGGTTTTATCAGGCACAATATTCGTTAATATCTATTGTAACAGTTTACAGCGTAGCCCCTTGAGTCCCTCTGGATTATGCACAGCCCAAATGATGTAACCTTGGAAAATGCAATAAATCTAAAGTTGAAACCACTTCTAATGGGAAGTTTCTTGAAAGTTGTAAAGTTAAGTTGCCTCCTCCAGGATGACGGAGGTAGTGTGGAGAATGCCCTAGGGGACCTGGCTTTGCCCCTTGCCAGTTTTGTCCCCTGTGTTGGAATGCTGGGTTTGGGTTGGATTACTTTGTTTGTTTTATTTAAACTTCTCTGACTGTTCCTTTGCCCAGTACTCCATGGTGTGGCAGGCCTAATGGTGACATTAATATATAATCTTTGGGGCTTCCCTGCTGGCGCAGTGGTTGAGAGTCTGCCTGCCGATTCAGGGGACACGGGTTCGTGCCTGGGTCCGGGAAGGTCCCACATGCCGCAGAGCGGCTGGGCCCGTGAGCCATGGCCGCTAAGCCTGCGCGTTCGGAGCCTGTGCTCCGCAACGGGAGAGGCCACAACAGTGAGAGCCCCGCATACCACACACACACACACACACACACACACACACACACACACACACACACACACACTATATATATATATATATAAAATCTTTGATCTTCTCTTGTATGTATTCAGGATGACTCATCCTACACATGCATGCCCAGGTGCCCAAAGTAGAATTTTATGAGTCAGATTCTCAACTTTGCAAGGAGACTAGGCATCACCCAGTTCATTTTGCCAGCTCCTGTATAAACCTGTCCAGCTGTATGCAACTGAATACTGACCAAAGTATCTCATGCTCTACATTTTAGAAAGTTCTTTGTTGTATTGATTTGAAATGTGGCTCCCCAGAGCCTACACTGTTGGTCTGGATGTCACTTTCTTCTTCTTTTTTTTAAAAAAATATTTATTTATTTATATTATTTTTGGCTGTGTCGGGTCTTAGCTGTGACGCGTGGGCTCTTCGTTGCAGTGCGCGGGCTTCTCTCTAGTTGTGGCACGCAGGCGCCAGAGCACGCGGGCTCAGTAGCTGTGGTGCGCAGGCTTAGTTGCCCCATGGCATGTGGGGTCTTAGTTTCCCGACCAGGAATCAAACCCGAGTCCCCTACATTGGAAGGCAGATTCTTAACCACTGGACCACCAAGGAAGTCCCTGGATATCTCTTTCTGAAGCTACATAAAAGAAACGTTCTTCTCTTACCATGATATTTGTAGATGTTTGAAGACAATGACAGTGATCTTGCCCTATCCCCTTTTTAGGCATCCCTAGGTCTGTGGAACTATTACGTTATAGTTCATTTGTCCATTTGTAGAGTACAAACTGTGTATATGTTAGACACGGTTAGAAACTAGGGAAGCAATGAGGATAAAGTAGGCTGTGATCCCTGCCCTTAGGGAACTTCTGGTCTAATTTATAATAAAGTGATAGAGCTATAGGAGGGACACCAAATCCAGCCTTGGTGATTGGATATTGAGGTTGTCAAGGAAAGTTTTCTGGAGAAGCACCATGTAATTAAAGTCCAAAAGAGTACTATGAGTTACTCAAGGGAGCAGGATGAATGCTGTGAAGAGGGTGTTCCAGGTAGAAGAACCAGCTTGTTGGAATGGCTGAAGGTGAGAGAGTACATGGGGAGTTCAGGGGAGTGAGGGTGGTTCTGTCCAGGTAAGGCATTAAATGGGGAGGTGGTGAGAAGGGATAAAGATGCAGAAGTGCTGGAGCAGAAAGCAGGGCTGACCGCTGGTAGGGTGGGGGGATGGGTCAGCCAGTATAGGAGAGAAGGGAATGATGGATAGTCCTTATTAGGAAGAATATTTATTGTTCTCTTGGTTATACAATAACTATGGGAAACATAACAGATTCTGTATGAGGCCATATGTGTTTGGAAATATTTCGCATGTTATGTTTTGTTGTTAGAGAAAGAATGTAGTCAGTCATTAGGATTAGATATGGCTCTTTCAGTAGCAAGAGCATTTCTCTATCAACAGTATATCTGGAGAAAAAAGAAGAAGAAAGAGATAATACAGTTTTGTGGTTTTTTTGTTTTTTTGGTTTTTTTTTTTGGCTGTATTGGGTCTTCTTTGCTGTGTGGGCTTTCTCTAGTTGCGGCGAGCGGGGGCTACTCTTCGTTGTGGTGCGTGGGCTTCTCATTGCCGTGTCTTCTCTGTTGCGGTACACAGGCTCTAGGCACATGGGCTTCAGTAGTTGCAGCACGCAGGCTCAGTAGTTGTGGCACGTGGGCTCAGTAGTTGTGGTTCACGGGCTGTAGAGTGCAGGCTCAGTATTTGTGGTGCACAGGCTTAGTTGCTCCACGGCATGTGGGATCTTCCCAGACCAGGGATCGAACCCGTGTCCGCTGCATTGGCCGGCGGATTCTTAACCACTGTGCCACCACAGAAGTCTGATAATACAGTTTTAACATTCTTATGACTGTGAGAAAATTTGCGTGACTTTTATACATAGAATAACAACAATAGCAAACACTTCTATAGCACTATGAGCTTGGCCTTGTTAATACTAACAAATTTAATGCCCACATTAACTCTATGAGGTAGGTATTATCCCTAGATACAGAGAGTTTAAGTAACTTAACCAGAGGTTAGAAAGCTAAGTGGCAGAGCTAGGATTTGATCGCAGGCCCTAAGAACATCTGGGGAAAGATTTAAGTTCTAGATAAAGGAAGTGCACTGAGCCTGCAAAATTAAAAACATCTTTAGAAATGGCTCCTGCCCGCTGTTGATGGTCACAGCCACACACTCACTGGTGAGATCATGACCAGAATAAATAAAGCAAGTATTCATAACTCCACATTTCATACCTTACCCACAGGCATTATTATATGGAGGAGACCACTTTCCTGATGGCTTTCAGGGGTTGGCCTGCGTTTTACTAGCAGTTATGGCTGCCTGCAACCTCAATTGATCTTCCTGCCTCCTGCCACTTTCAAAGAGGGTTTAGCCTGCCTAGGGAGGGTAGGATAATTAGGGTAATAGTAAACCAGAGAAGGTTTGAAACACTCTTAATTCTAAGGAAACAGAACTGCCAGACCAGGCAACGCTGGTAACCATAAATGTACAGTTGCCCCAATTTTCAAACGTGTGATTTTTTGTTAAATTGATTGATCTAGTGTTGACTATGTGCAGACAAGTGCTTCCTGGGGACAGGAGGGATGAAGATAAGTAAGAGAGTGGTTGAAGTGATGATCCACTGAGCCTATGTTGGATAGGAAAAGAAGTGAAAGTAGAAGTGGGCTGATGCATAAGGATCTAATGGAGGAGTAAAGGGATTAGGGTCTCTGTGGGTCCAAGAAGTGAGGCGCGAGTGACTACATTAAAGGACTGGAAAAATAGTAAAGAATAATGAATGAATGAGCAGAATGTTTAAAGTTTGTTTCAGAAGAGGACTCTTAGCACTCATCCTTGCCTTGGTCAATTTTATCTGAACATATATCAGTTTGTTAATAACTTAAAGTGTGTCATAATGAAAATGTTAAATACGCCAGGCCAGAGCTCCTAGGTACAGCCAAAGTGAAGCTGAACTTTTAAGTTCACATGACTTTATAATCTTGGAGCACATGTTTGAATATTTGAACATGACTGTTGCATGACTAAATAAAATCAGAGGTCATAGACTAGTCTGTGATGCAAATTTACTCTATAGATTTATATGCCCAGTCGGAAGTGGGCATATAAAGGTATTATACGCAATGATAATTCTTAGGCCTCCAAACTCATTACAATTCAGTTAGATTTTGTATTTACTCGTTACTCTTTTTCTTTATTAGTGATCTTATCTCTAGCTGGATTAGAGTTTCCTTGAGATTAGGGCCAGTGTACAGCACCTACCCCAGTATTAGGCTTATGGTGCTCACATAGGGATCTAGGCCAAGCAGCTTATGTTACAGCTGAAGCAGTCAAGGTCCTGACAGGTAAAGTGATCTGCTGAGGGTTCAGGGCTAGGTAATGAGGAAGCCTGAACCACAACCCAAGTTTTATTCCCACCTCTGCTCTTTGCACCCTATCAGGCTGACGCAACTCAGTGAGTCAAGTTCTTGCAGTGACCTTTGTTTGTGTCAGGCACCCATAGGAAGCTGATGTTCCCTAAACTAGTGCTTCCCAGCCTGTATTTCCCATATGGCTCACAGAGGAAATGGTGATGTTTATTTAGGACATTAGGGTAAACAACGGAGGCTTTTGGAGAGCAACTGAAGCGAGGAGTCCCTGAGGAGTCTCCCTTGGCCCCCGCACTGCCAGGCTGCCCAGGGGATCATACACTTATCATCCACTGAGTTTCTAGCAACAGTTGGAAACCACTTCCCTAAGTTAACATTAGATCACTTGGGCCCAGTTTTTCTGTTAAATACCTCAGAAGGTTACATAGGCCCCAGAGAATATGTTTTCTGAAGAAATTTAAATCCTACTAGCCAAATACATTTCTTAGTCCCCACCGTGAGATACAGGATATAAGCTTAAATTGTGAAATAACAAATGCATTAGTCAGTTATTTTTCTTTCGAGGCTAAGTAGTTCATGACCTTCTTTCTTGTGTTCTTCAGATATGAGGGCACTTTATAATTTTTTTTATCAAGGTTGTAATACGTTTTTATCAGTGCAGGCTGTTGCATTTATCTGTATTACTCAGGCAGGTGCGTGGCACATGTTCCTTCCAGCATCGTGTGTTCTGTGGATGTAACACCATGTTCTTTGAAGGTCATGACTGATTTTCCAGACCTTTAGAATTGAGATAAGTAATAAATTTGTAGCTCTGAGTTTCTCTCAGGTATTTTCTGGATACCTTTATATTTTAACAGAGAAATGGGCTATTTATAGAGTTAACCTCGTCACAATATCTCTTAAAACAGCTGAATAAAATGTTCACAATTTATAGGTAAATATGTCCTTAGAGAAATTATTGCTTAGCTCAGAAGTAGACTGAGAGGGCACGTAAGCAGGCCGCAGAGGCTGGGCTTAGGAGCTTGAAAGGGGCTGGGAGTTGAAGTGGTCAACTCTGGGCAGATCTCTTGGAGTGAAGTAGGCTCCCCCACCAGTGGCCCTTCCTTTCTGCACCTCCCCTTCCACCTTGACTGAAAATCTGCTGATACTAAGAATACTTTTAAGCTTGAAAATGCCACTTAAGTATGGTAGCATCTTGAATCAAACTGTAAATATAGAGGGAAGGGCACTGAATGGCAGTAATAATAACAGCCCCATTTGCTGAATGTTTATAAAGTTAATAGAGATCAGCAAACCCAGTCTGTTAGACTTCAGCACTGGGATGCAAGGTCTGTCCTCCTGGTGGAGAGTGGTGTAAATTATTAAAGGTCATTGGAGGCAGAGAAGAGGGCAAAGAGACGGGCACAGTAAACCTGGAATAGTGGTTTCTTATCTTCTTCTGGGGTAGGACAGGGAGAGGACAGCAGGGAGTGAAGCGAGGCACAGCTTTTTAATAAACATGGATCTGGATCATTAGCCCTGCCCCCTGCCATGCCAAGGGTGTGAGTCCAGTGGTATGTTGCAGCTGGTCCTTACTGGCTCATGACTATTAAATTTTTAAGAACTACATGAGCTGTTTGTTAAATGCGGTCATTATTAAAAATTAAATTATTTTAATTGCAAGTAAATAGACAAGTTCTTGAAAAGAGGGATAACAAGTGCTCAAAACTCATCATTTCCTAATAATTTTACTACATTGTGCTTTCGAGGTTATTTATGCCTGTTCTCTTCCCAGCTCCGTATTCAGTGATATCATGTTGGCAGCTTGAAATCAGCCATCATGGGAATATTTGCACCATGGAAATCCACAAATGCAACAGATCAGGACTTTTCTCCCCAGAGAGCCAGTTGTTAACCATTTACCAGCACATCAGTGGATGTTATGATTATGTGCCAACCAGTGGGAAGGAGGGATGTGTTTGGTATTTATCCAAGTGAAATCAAGTCTGTCATCTCTAGGTTACATATCTGCATCTTAGACTGTGCTGCCTACCTGGACTGAGGTTAAAAAAAACAAAACGAAGGCATAATGACATTTCAAGTTCCTTCCTCTCAGTTTCCATTGCGTACACATGTGCCTGATGGCAATTAAAGCTATTATCTCAGTGAATTGTGATAGTTTACATTTCTATTTATCTGTGTATCCCCAGTGCATAGTATACAATCAGTCCTTAATAATTTATAAATAAATGATGTATATGCTCTTCTCCCAGAATCTAAACATATCATTGATCAGCTATAGCACTTTAACAAATTTCTGCCCCCTCCTTAAATATTGGAAACAAGTTATCAGTTTTTGTTGTTTTTGTTGCTGTTTATTTCCAAGAAAAGTCTTGTTCCCCTCATCTTGTTTATTTTTTTCACTTATTCTTTCTCCTTCTCAACCTAAGGCCTGCATCTTTCCAGATAACAGTGACTTTTTTGTCTATGTAAAGTTTTAGAGCATGGAACTAGATATAATTCAGTCTAGCAGATTTCTACTTCTCCATAAATGATTGCTATTTTGCAGGGCCCATCAAAATAGTTTGGAGACTTAGTCAGAATTGTCCTAATAAATGTAGTGTGTCAGATTCGAAAAACTATTTCGAGAGTGGGATCTCTATTAAGTTATACAGGCCACCTGTATGAGAGAGGTAACTGAAGAATGAATTCAGTGGAGCATGCCGTACTTGGACAACAAAACGACTTACTAGAACTGAACTAACTGAAGCTGGCAGAGCTCTGAGAGCTGCCTTGATTGGGAGCCCTGGATATGAAGTTAAATGGAGTATGCCTGACAGACCCTCTGTACTTCACCAAATACTGCACAGGTGGGGGATTGGATGGCTGCTAGGTGACCATTGCATTCTCTTTTGGTTCCCTTTTGAGAAGGAAAAATTGATAAGACAGAAAGAGGGATGGGGCAAAAACAGTCCAAAAAAGAAAGGATAAAGTTCTTAGACTGTCTTCACACCATAAGAAACACTTACTGAAAAGCTTGGATTAGGTCTGGCAATAAAAATAAGCACAGGACTCTTGGAGTATGTTCTTGGCTGTTACCACTACCTTTGACTCTGAGCAAGTCAGCTGACTTATCCACCTGTAAAATAATATTCCCTCTGACATTAATACTTACCTCATGAGGTTATCTAAAGGAGAATATTAGTAATAATATCTTGTGTTTACATCATTTCTTTCACAGAGAGCTCAAATCATTTTCTATATATTGAGAATGAAGCTTCTTGTGAGAAATAAATGTAAGTATTCATTTTTTAGAAATGAACTTAAGGCATAAGAGTCTGAATTTAATGCATTGCAGGATGACGTACGGTACATAGTGATCCAGTGGTCAAATGAATTTCTTTTCCACTAAAAGTTCCATCTTTCCTCCTTCTTTTGTGAATTGAGAAAATATAGTGAGTCCATTTACATGGATGGGAGATTCCATATATGCGATCAGAGTGGTCTCTTGGGACTTATCCAGAGCCTGAAGAGCAGTCAAAACATGTTTGATAACACTCTTGGACCTTGGTTGTGGTAGAAAGACACCTGGGAAATCTTAGCCCTGGACTACACAATGCCACTAAAGGGTTCCAGAGATAGAAGATGATAATATGGGAGTATTTTCTCTGTTCATTTCAGCTCAATTCAACCATTGTTTCTTGAGTGCCCATTTCATGATTTTGAGAAGTGTAGAGAATGAAAGAGGCACAGCATGCTCGAGCAAGTTAAACGGGCATTAACAAGGAGAGGGGAATGAGATTTACAAGTGGATATATGCAGCCATACTGGGGAGAGTTAGAAAAGCATCACAGTATTTCAGGTGTTTGAAGAGGGGAAAGATTACATTTAGCTGAGTAATCCCAAACATTTATCACCTATGTGCCAGTCACGTTCATTGGAGAGACATAATTCCTGCCCTGGAGATCCAGTGGGGAAGACATGTGCAAATACATAGTTTTAGCACATCGTAGCCAATGCAGTGATCAAAGGCACTTAGCCCAGTTTGGGAATTTAGAGAAGGCTCCTTGGAGGGCAAGACTTCTCTTAAAGTCTTAAAATTGAAAAGAACATGGAAAGGGAATTCTAGGCTGGAAGATTGGCATGTCCAAAGGTCCCCAGTGTTTAGTCTTCTTTCAGTAGACAATGGCAGACTACAGCCAGAAAACTGAATGAATGATACGTTAGGTTTAAGTCCCTGTGGGCTATCCAAGTAAATAAATGTGGCAGACATTGGAAGAGAATCTGGACTAGAAATACAGATTTGAAGTCACCCCTTATCAATGATATTTAAAATCAAGAGCTAATGAAATTGTACAAGTAGAGTACGTAGAATGAGCAGAGTACCACTGGAGAAGCCTTGAGGAATACAAACATTCAAGGGCAAACAAAAGAAGAGGAACCCATGAGGGAGACTGGAAAGAAAAAGCAGAGAAAATAGAGATTTGATCCTTGTCCATCGGGATGGCATTATGGAGTTCGTTGGTGGGCTCATGAAAGAAGTTTTCAGTGCAATGGCCAGGGCAGAAGTCAGATTGTGGTTTGCTGTAAGGTAAATGGGAAGGGTCAGAAAGTTGAGATACTGAGCACAGACCTCTCTTTTAAATCCCTTGGATTAGAAGAGAAGGAAGGGGACAGTTCCTAGAGGACAACCCGGGTTCAAGAAGAGGAAAATATTAACGTATTAAGCCCAAAGTTAAGTTGGCTTCTGGGCTTAGGGGAAAAAGCAAATAGGCAGTGAGAGGTTGAATATTTAGGGAAAAGGGGGGATAATTGATGGAACAAGATCCTCAGAGAGATGAAAGAAGATTGGGGCCATATGTGGAGAGCAGAGCCTTGAACCAGAGTAGGGATGCATCATCTTCTGAACAGGAAGGAAGAGTGTAAGAATTTGTGCAGAGATAGCTAGGAAGGGGAGGATGCTAAGATAATGTATGTGTAATTGTCTCATTGAAGTAGAAGATGAGGTCATCTGCCGAGAGAGATGTGGCTTTGGTTGGAGTCTTGAGCATAATGACAGTTTTGAAATGTCGCTAAGTAAAATAAAGGCAAGCTAAGCAAGGATGAGTGAGAGATTGCTCAGAGATTGAGGGCTGCAGATTTATAGTGGCATCAGTCTGAAAGCTGATTTTCTCCAACTGTGTTTAAATAGCTGGGTCATGAAATATAGAAAGTATATTTTTGAATTGATCCTGTATTGAGGTTTTGTTAAACAAGTGAAGCAAAAGGACAGAGATCCAATGTAGTTGAAGCTATTGGTGAGAGAGTGTTAGGGTGATATGAGCCATGGTATACCAGCTGGGTAAAGCAGTGAGGCCAGGAGAGGGGTCAAGAAACTATGTTTCTCCTGGGACTAAAGAAGAGAGATAGTTAAAGCACAGGCAGGAGAGAACTGGAAACATCGGAGATTGTCATCATCTTTGGATATGGGATGGGAAGCAGCACCACTTGATGATTTATTCCAGGGTATGACCTTGATGTGGGTGACCCTGGAGGTGAAGAAGGTGAAGAGTTGGATAGGTTGACAAGATGGATACTGAAGTCATCCAGGATGGTGATAGGACAAGGGTTGTGTTAAAAATTGTACCCAAGTGGCCTAGTCTTGTTTTAAAGGAACCTGGAGATTAGTAAGAGGACATCAATGAGAAAAAGACCATTGGGTGATATAAACCTCAACGAATGGTTTAGAAGCATCTATGAGAAGAAACAATAACACTTTTTGGGTATGTACTATTCATTAGGCATTGTTTTAAATGTTTGGTTGAACCATATGCACTTGCTGATATTTGAGCATTTTGACCTATAAAAATGGTAATTTTATACTGTTCAACCTCATACTGTATATGTATTAATTCATTCATTCTCACAGCCACCTTCTGAAGTAGATTACCATTTAGCAGCTAAACACATTTAGCAGAACCACAGGAAAAATAAGTAACTTGCCCAAGGTCATCTAATAAGTAGTAGAGTCCAGCTTCAGACCTTGGCAGTCTAGCCCCAGAGCTGGCAGTCTATCTCTGAGTAGGGAATGCCCACTGTTCCCCCACTGCCCTTGAAGCCTTAACAGTGTGTGAGATGTATGAGACTAAAGTCCTCTCAGGTGTATAATAAACTGAGATAAATGTCGTAAAGGAAACAAACATGATTTTCTGGTCATTCACAAAGTCTCATACCAGCATGCTCTGTGCTTCCCCACCCTTTCTGTTGTGTTCTCCTTCACTCTCAGACTTCTTAATGTCAGAATACTTTCTCTATCTCCTTGCCTAACTGAAACCTAATGTGTCCCTGGTTTCCTTGCAGGAGTTTACTAGTAGACAAGCGAGGAAGGGAATTCTAGACATTTTATGTATAGGGTCACTAGAGTTTGAGAAAAAGCAATGAACACAGTTCATTCAGGAAATGACAAGACATTCTGTATATGAGACATCAGTCAGGATAGTGGGAGAGGTAGAGTTTTAAGAGAGAGTGATAGAGGTTAAGCCAGAAGCTGGGGTGGGTCTTGAAGGACTTTTTACCATTTTGAAGAACTTAAACATTATCCTCCATGTTGTAGCCAACCATTGGAAAGATTTTAAGCAGCAAAATGCCATGAACAAATTATACAGGTGACCCTTGAACAACACAATTTGAACTGCACCAGTCCACTTATTCATGGATTTTTTTTTTTCAGTAGTAAATGCTATAGTACTACATGATCTGCAGTTGGTTAAATCCACAGTCGTAGAAATGTGGACATGGAGGAAATGCAAATACGAAGGGCCTACTATCAGTTAAGTGCAAATTTTCGACTATGGGGAGGGTCGGTTCCCCTAACCCCCATGTTGTTCAAGGGTCAACTGTAGATAAATGTAAGGATGCAATTAAAGCGGGGGGAAGACTAGAGGCAGGAAGATGAGTTAGGAAGCTGCTACAATTATCCATGTGAAGGAATAGGGCTTGGCAATGGTCCTAGCTATGTGACTGAAGGGGAAGGGTGTATTCACAAGATATTTAATGGCAAGAATTGGCAGATTTTGGTGTCTAAGAGAGTGTCGGTTGTTGAAATCAGCAACTAAGATCACCATGCAAGAAAAGAAGTCGCTTTGTAAAGAATCCTCTTTTTCTGTATGTTGAGCACGAGATGTCTCTAGAATCCAGGTAGAAATACAGGTCTGGGAGTCAGGAACCAGGTCTCACAGAAGATGCAAATGAAAATATGTTATCATCCCCTGATCTCTCTGAGACTCACTTCCAAAATTGCCACTTCCCCTGTCAGTATCTATCCTGTGTTCACTCCTTGATCTAAGTTAGTACCAGCGTGTAGGGACAGGAACCTGAGTAGGCTGTAGCTTTGGGCTAGGTGCCTTCATCAGGGCCTTACCTGTGGAATCATTGAAAGGTCTGAGGTAAGGTCTAGGGCACCCAATAACTCTCCAACTGCTGAGAGCAGCCCTCTCCCTGCAGCATCATTCCCGTACGAGAGGGTAGAGTAGCTTCCTAGTGTCCACTGAAAGAAAAACATACAACGTGAAAGTTGTGAGTTTAAGTTTTATTCAGGTTCTTCCTGAGGACTGTAGCCTGGGAAACAGCCTCTCAGATAGCTCTAAGGAACTCCTCCCCCAAAATAGGGGAGGAGACAGATTACTGCTAATCACAAAGAACAGATATCTGAAGTCAATGATTTTAGTACTTTTCTGTGTACTTTTCTATGGGAAGATGCAAGAATCTTGGGTCATTGAAATTCCTCCTGAGATATGCATCTTAACTAAGGGCCTTTTACCATAGCACAGAATGCCTCAATCTGTTTTTTTCCAACCTGAATTTCCCTCAGGGCGCAGTGGGTTGAGATTCAACCCTTCATATATCTGGATGATGAGCAACACTATTCCCTTTTTTTACACTAGCATGAATGAATGAATGAATAATCACATTGGGGTCACTGAATTTTGGTCATCCTAAAAAGCCACCTGTATACTCTTTTGGTAGGTCTTGTACAAGTTTAATTATGTAGACCTAGTTCCTGGCCTAGGTGTATGTAGACAAGATGGAAACTGTGAATTAGGCATATAACTAGCACACCAACAAGGAATATAGTGGACAAATGGGTAAAATGGTAAAATATAGATAATACAGTCCAGCTAAGCAGTAAGTGAATCAGTGCAAATGTTATTAATGAGAAGGGACCTGGTTCTGACAGGAACAGAATAATATTGCAGAGACATAATAAGCATCAATGAATATGCAAAGCATGGGAAAATATGTCATTCAGACAAGTCTTTTAATTGGCTTAAAAAATGTGGTAAGGAATAGGAAGACAACCAGTCTTAACTTTCCCTGAGGTTGAAATAAACTTGACCCAATGGAGTTCCCTAGTCCTGTTCATTTGCTGAGTTGACTTATATTCCAGGGATTTGCATGTGGAAAACTCATGCCAAGGCAGGATTACCAGACTGTAAATTCATCAAGAAGCCTGATGATATCATAAACTGTGAGAAGCCAATGTCCTGCAGCAGCATCAGAAACCTCCCAGTTTGATTTAGCACTGGTAATCCATTTTATTCCCCTCCATTAGTTATGACAAAAATAACAGATTGGAGACACAACCCCATTTTCTGCCTCTAGTGCTGTCTGCTGCTGGGCACAGCTGCTCCCAGTCATTCTTTCCAGTGTAAATAATGGTTCATGTTTCCAGGGCAGTCGCGAGTCGTTTCTGTGCTAGTGAAATGAGCCCATGTCACCACCCTGTTGGGGAAGATTGAAGGTATGGGTGAAGCCAAGGAAATCCATAAGAAAGCCAGAGCTGCATCCCCTACCTAAGAGATATTTTTTGCTCTGGAGGACATTTAGATGTTAATGTTAATTATGTGAATTTTCTTGAGTGTGGGGCAAGAAAATTCTATCACTTACATCTGTCTGATGCAGGCCTTTTACTTTGGAACTTACTATTTCATGTTAGATGTAAATAAAGAACTCCTTTGTTGTGAGAGGGTATGTTACAAGGCAGTAAACACTTCAGCAAAGAGCATCTTTTGATCTTCATGCCTTTGGCAATAAAAGCTGAGAGCCAGAAACAGGCCAAAGAATTTGGGGCAGAGACCACTAAACGCTTCCCTTTTATCTATTCACAAAATTAGGTGCAGAACTATAGGAGTAGTGGATGGAATGACAATTATTAAGAAAGTTGAAGGGCAAAACGAGGCCACCCGAAAGATAAAGCTGAAGTTTGGATTTTGAGATCTGTGTTAGAATTCAGTGAATTTCATGAGAATTTAGGAGCATTATGTAGACACAGCATAAAGGAAAGAAATTAAAATGTTCTATCTCTCTCTCTCTTCCTGTGGTCTCTATAGGAATTAGTGGGTGTGTTAATAAATTTTAAATACTCATTTGAGAATTCCTTTTTAATAAGAGGTCAGTGGGTAGACACTCATTTTTATGTGTGTGCAAAGTTATACATTTCAAAAACTGGTCTTCTTTAATGCCTTAATTCTGCAAATCCCATTTCAATATGCTTACTAATTCAGTCTCTTTCTAAATATTAAACCATAATATATTCATAAAAACAAATCTAAAATATATAAGTACAAATACATATGTAAATTCTTTTTTGTCTTGCTTACTTTCACATTTTAAATTGTATTGCCAGGTCTTGGTAGACATCTAATATCTGCTTTATTATATGGAACTTATCAGAATCTCCCCTCAGGCCTTATAGAATTCATACTCGCATCCTGTAGGTAACTAATAGACTGAAAAGCAAAACCCCACCATGGTAAGGGAGATAATGAACACACTACACACTTGATGAGAGATGAATGGACTTATACTTAAACCTCTTTTTAAATACACATCTTTCCCAGTTTTGGTAGCAGTGAGGGAGACAGAGATTTGTGATGCAGGTATCCTGTCCGATGTTCAGTACCTCTTTTCTGAGGCCTGGTTTTGTGGTCTGGGGTGGAGGTAGGGAGCAGATTAGCTCAAAGTTTAGCTCTCCTTGACTGATGATGTATAATTGTTAAATAACTTTTAAGAGATCCTACATACTTTCTCATTTTATTTTATCCCACAGTTTCTTGTAGTCTACATACAGTTCCAATAGCTGACTGAATTGCTCTGTGACAAAAGGAATCTGAAAATGTACTATATTCCTCCCAAGCTTTAAGACCAAGAAGGTCCTGTGAATATTTTTCAGAGACAGATTGGGGGACTGTGCTCCATCTTAATGGCCTTTTAATTTGAAAGTTAAACTCAGTCCTTCTAATGGCTTGTAGGTATTGGACAATATGAATATTTCCATTGGATAATATGGAGAGGACAATTTATCACTGAAGGACTTGTCGTTTTTATCTTAGCTGAATCAGGTGCCAGTATATACAGTTTGCACTTTCAAGCGCAGGTTGATTTATTATGGTGTGGACCTGCAGTTTTTAGAGGGCTTTATTAAACTGAATTTTTTTGGTAACTTTAGTAAAGTCCATTTTTTTACCTTGTTGACTTTAAAGTTATCGGTGTCAGGTCAAACAAGTTAGAAACAAGAATAAACCCCCAAATTTGGAGCAAAGAGCCCATTATTTTATGACATATAATAAAAATTCATTCAATTTTATTCAACAAAAGATCATAATTTAGCCCCTCAGGAAGCAAGACGAAGTAATGAGCGCATGAAGTGAGCTTCAAGGAAATGGACAATGAACATTTCAGTGTTCTCTTTCCCACCTGTGGGTATGGGCTCTGGTGCCTGCCACACCTGGGTGGATTTAGCACTGCCACTTCCTAACTCTGTAACATGGGCGTGTTGTTGGACCTTTTTGAATTTGCAAAACCAGAAAATGGTAGCACACTCGTGCTTTGTTAAGATGAGTTCATGAGATAAGAACAACAATCAGTAATTACAATTAATATTATTGAGTGTCTGCTAATACTCCAAGGACTGTGCTGGACATCTAAGATGAAGCCAGTGAAGCCCCTTTCACATAGCAGGGATTCAACTTCTACCTACTTCTGCTCTTCCCCATCCCAAGTTTACCAGATTCCTTAGGCAAAAGGGATTTTGCTTATTTGTTCATGTATTCTCCCTTCATTTGCACATCTATTCAACAAATACATAATGAATTCCATCTAGTTCCAGGAACTATTCTAAGTGCTGGAGATACAGCAGTGAGTGACCAAGAGAAACAAAGTCCCTACTGTTGTACATTCTAGCACAGGAGACTGACAATGAACAGGCAAATATATTTAAAATGTTATATGTCATGTAGTAATAAGCGCTATGAAAAAAGAAAAATAGAGTAAGCAGATAGAAAGTGATTGCAATACCAGGAGGCATGGAGGAGGAAGAAAGTTCTATTTTGAATAGTATAATCTAGGGAAAGAGACATTTCAGCAATCTTGAGTATGAAAGTCATTCCAAAAGTAACATTCTTGCTCAGATGTGGAAGTCAAATATGCGGTGAGTTGTAGAAAGAAAGGTTAGAAAAATCAACAGCATACGTTAGTGCATATTTTCTTTGGGCTAGTATGCAAACAGTAATACAGTGTCTCTTTTAATAAGTATAAAGCACTTACAAAGTAGAACATAGTGAGGCTATATAAGTTTGTGCTGTTGTTAGTCTATTTGAGGAGAGTAAAAAGATACTGTGACCTACATACACTACTCATTTCTGCTTATAACTAAACAACAATCATACAGAAAACATACATATAGAATAGAATTGTCTGGTAATGTGGTGTTGTCTGTTTATTGGATGTTTTAGGTAAATTATTAAGCCATGTCCAAGACAAATATATAGACACCATACACTTGGGAAAAGTAACTCCTCAAGGGAACTGCAGCCAGATTACTAGTAGGACCCTTGCTGGACCTAAGCTTGCCTCCGAGAACAGTCTTAGCCCAGTGATTTTCTTTCAGCACTTTAAAGATGTCTCTTGATTGTCTTCTGGCTTGCATAATTTGTGACAAGAAGTTTGGTACAATCCTTATGTTTGTTCCTCTCCATATATAGTCTTTTCTTTTTCTGGCTGCCTTCAAGATCTTTTCTTTATTTTTATTTTTTTATTTTTTATTTATTTTTTTTAATTTATTTATTTTTATTTTTGGCTGCCTTAGGTCTTTGTTGCTGCGCGCAGGCTTTCTCTAGTTGCGGCGAGCGGGGGCTACTCTTCATTGCGGTTCGCGGGCTTCTCACTGGGTGGCTTCTCTTGTTGCAGAGCACGGGCTTTAGGCGCATGGGCTTCAGTAGTTGTGGCACGCGGGCTCCGTAGTTGTGGCGCACGGGCTTAGTTGCTCTGCGGCATGTGGGATCTTCCCGGACCAGGGCTCGAACCCGTGTCTGGCAGGCGGATTCTTAACCACTGCGCCACCAGGGAAGTCCAAGATCTCTTCTTTATTTTTATTTTCAGTAGTTTGAATATATGATTTTGTAATTGTTGTTGTTTATCCTACTCAGGGTTCTCTGGGTTTCTCGGACCTGTTGTTTTATGTCTTTAATTATTTGGAGGAAAAATCTGACCATTTTCTTCTGTTTTGTTCTCTCCTGTTCAGAAATTTTCTCTGGTTTCCCACCCTTCCCCCATCTTTCTCATGAGCACCTGGTGGCGAGTGGGTTTGAACGCCCTTGTGATTGCAGCTCCCAAGAGTCCTGTACTCTCACTCTAGCCTATACTTGTCCTTTAGCAATTTCTTAAATATTTAGCTGACTTCTTAACTGCTTATAGTTCCTGGTGGGTGTCTCTTGCTCTGTGTTCTGCCACAAGTGAGCCAGTGGACAGGTTCCAAATTGCCTTGGAGGAACCTGTCCCTTCTTGGATTTCAGGCTGGCTGTTTACCCTGTTACCTGAGCTCTCTGGACTCAAGTAAAGTTATGTTTTTATGTTTTATTCTACTTTTTCTTCTTTTTAGGGTGAGTGTGACATTCTTTTCAGCTGTCTGTATGCTAGGTGGAATTAGAATCCTAGTCCAGTGGTTTTTAAATTATTCTACAAATATGCTTCCGGAGTTCCACAAACATGTGATTCAAATTTTATTTTATAAATATTTTAACTGTCTAAAAATTGTAATAAAATAAATTACACTAAAATGTCTTATATACCAAAGTCACATTGGAGAACTATCAACTTAAATAACTATGTTGCTCTGTTAACTTTTTTTTTTTCAGACCTCATGAAATCTTCTGCCACCACTCCACACTATCTTTGAACGTCTGGTACCCATGGCATTGATTAGGGAGGGTGTGGCTTTGCATATCCAAATTCAGCCCTGTTCCTGTCTACACATGTAAAATTGCAAAGGCAGGGCTAACTATTGCAGGCACATATACACAGCAGTCAGTTAAATGCCAGGCAGTGTCAATGACACCTGTCTTCACTGTACACCAGTTAGTTATGCAGGAAAAAGTGAATGGCTAGCATGCTGCGTCATGACTTTATGTTATTAGCCCATATTGTTCTTTTCTTGATTTATTATAAGGCGTGTAAGCAGTTTTTAAATATTTCTAATAATTCTACTTGGAAAAAAATTCTTGCTATTCCTGTTTCAAGCCCTTGGATCAATTTCATTGAAGGCTTAAAAAAAAAAAACACCTTTGAAACTACTTAAATCAAACTTTTCTTAACACTGTGCAACAAAAATGAAATACAGAAATAAGTAAGATGGAGGTTTAGGATAATTGAAGTATGTAACTATCATCTTACAAATTATAAATTTTTATACCAAAACAGCCTCATTATGAACACAATTAACTTAAAACTACATCATACATTTAAATGTATGAGATAAATTTTTAAGTCACAACTGCTTTTGTCTGTTTATTTATTGGAGTTCTGCATAATATTTGGTTTTCAAGAAATAATTCCACTGCCAAAATATGCCTGCCCCCCAAAATAAATTTAATTTTCACTGATTTAATGGAAAGAATAATAATATTTATTAGCAAACACTTAAATAGAACTTACGGGTCACATACTTTTCTAAGCATTTTACATATATATTATTTAATTTAATCCTTATATTAATCCTATGAAGTAGGTACTGTTATCACCCCTATTAATCAGATGAGGGAAACAGACACATGGTATATGTGAGATAACACAGTTAATAAAAACAAACCCAGGATTCAAACCTAGGCAGACTAGTTCCAGCAATCCAGTTTGGGATTCAAACCTTGAACCATGAACTGTACTGGTAGTTAGAATGTTAGAGTGGAAGGCTGAATTCATTGTGAAATTTTATTTCTTTTCCTATAGGATATATGTCTCTCTGTGTGTGTCTCTCGATCTCTCTCTTTTTTCTAGCTATACTTGATTTTTCCACTTGTAGATTAAGTGATAATTGTGTTTATTACCCTTTAGGATGCAATGAGACTTAATACATTAAATATTTTTAAAAGTGCTTTAGGGGTTGGAAAGTAAAGGCCAAACGACTGTAACATAATTGTCGGAAGCAGGGTTGTTTTGGTCTGTTCCTTTTTTTTTTTCTGAGTAAATTTAAGATATTGTATGTATCAACAGTCTGATTCATTTCACTACCTCCCCTTGCTACTGTGGACATTTCCATTCATTCTTCATTGAACATATTCTCACTGAACACTCACTAGTTGCCAGAGGCACTGAGCAGCAAGGCCTGGAAAATTAAGTAGCTTAAGACATGTTCCCTTACTAGTAGGCATTCCCTGCCCAGGTCACAGGTCTTGGTGCTCACGGTTGAGGCGTTGGGTGTGCTTATTAAGTGATAGTCAAAATCTTTTCTGTAGAAGAAAAGTCCCTAAGGAATAGTATTTAATTTGAAGGGTTATAGTTTTGGGGTTGGGCTTTTTTAAATGGAAAAATATTTCCAGGATGAAGAAATTAAGGAAAGTGCTTTTTTTTTTAAAGTAAATTAGCATTTCAGTAAAGCCAAGTCATTGAGAATCATATTAAATTAAACTGTGGATGATTGGGACTTGAAAGGACTTTAAAATTATTCGCTTTTGAAATATGCCTATAGGTTTTATTTTTGCTAAACATGGTAGAATGGAAAGGAGAGGAAGCCACATTGCATCTCATGATGTCAGGTATTCCTTTGTAGCTCTAGACATCTTCATTCTGAACGTCAGCTGGTGGTTTATCCTTGATATAAAACATCACAAAGTAGTCAAAAATGAACACTTTCATAGAAAGCTATATTTTGCATAGAACACATTTGAAATCTTCCCATTTTAGGATATTGGACTTGTAAGCTTAAAGTTCATAAGGTTTAGATGGTAATAATAAAAATAAATATATACTTAGAAAAATCATTTCTTTCAAAAGATTGGCCTTATTATTTGGTATATACAGCATAAATTAAAGACACTCTAAACATTTTTAAGAAACTTCATTCATAATTTGACAATTTCTTTCTACTGTGAAACATGCCTCTTTGTTGGCTAACATTTTGCATAGGAAAATTTTGCTGAAATATTTTCCCAAATAATGATAAAGAAACCTAGCTACATTGTGAAACCTTGTTAAATGAATGAAAAAATTGAGTATTTTTATGATAGTGTGATTTGTTACTGTAGAGCAGTTCAGAATTACTTGTGCTAAATACTAAAACCTCAGTTAGTTTTAGATAAGAGCAGTGTATGTAGCATCTGTTACTTCTAGTGGGCTTCTGAAAGTCACTTCTAATTAAATGTCTGGCCTACGAGCACTAATGAAAGTTATCCTGATGAGGTTTCATATGAGGTAGGGACCAACAGAATTTGCCATATTGATGACAACCTGAATCCAGGGAAGCCAGAGATTGGACCTCTTGAGTTGAGATTAAATGTTTACCAGAAGCTCCACACCAACCAACCCCAGTCAACAAATGTCAAGAGAGCTAGTTAAATGTTGAGATTTGCTGCTGTTTCTTCTTTTCTGGATAGAGAGAACAGCATGGGCACTGGCATGGAGGGATGAAGCAACCTGGCATGAACTGTACACGGTTTCATTATAAGGAGCATAGGGCTAGATGAGCGGTAGGCAGCATAGCATGGAAAGAAGGTATGTCACACAATGCAGCTGACCATCCCAGAGACAATGGGAAGCCAGGGAGGAGATTTAAACCAGAAAATAACATTAATGGCTTCACATTTTAGAAAAGTCATTCTAGCATCTAAGTGGAGGACAACTTAGAGGGTAGAGAGATCCAAGGCAGGGGAAGCAAATTAAAGGTATATTCCAGTGGCTCAGCATGATATGATGAGAGCCTATAGGCAGTAGAAGTGGAGTCAGAGAGGAGGAGGTGGACGGATCAAATATGAGAGATGCTAAGTAAGATAGTAAATATACCTAAATAATTTGTTTTCATGGGATTTTGCCTTTAAAAGGAATAAAATTTTTTGGGGTTTCCATGAAATACATTTCAACAACAACAAAAAATAGTTGATTTTAGCATAGAGACGCTAAAATGTATGTCACAAATGGTATAGTTTAACTAAGTTCATTTAACTTCCAAATTTTATCAGAAAAATAATAGAATGAAATCGTTTGAATGGAGCATGAGACTGCTGAGATCAGAACTGTTGGGTGGGTTTCTTTATGGAACAGTTAACTTACTTTGATGGCCTAATCGTAGCCAGTCATTTACAAATGTGGATGGAATAAGAGGAATCCATTACCATTGCTAGAAAGCCAGTTCAAAGCACATAATATGCATATATACATTATTAACCTAAAAGAAAAAACTGCAAGAAAAATGGAAATAGGCCAAATTTTCCATGTACAAATTATATCAGCTGGTCCTCTTTAAAATTAATATTCCATTTTGAAGCCGCTCATAATTCCACCTGCAGCCATCCTTTACATAAAATAAGAAATAGACATTTCAAAAGAAAACACTTGTTTAGTCCCTACCTCTGGAAGATATTAGAAATAAATTCTTAATAGTAAAGCATTTAGAATTTACATACTCAGAATAGAATCTAAATATGAAATGCTCTCTTCAGTAATTCCCTCTACCAACCAAATTCATCAGAATGGAAAGATTCTAAAGATGTTATACCATGTTCACTTTTCTAATAGGATAATTTCTTTGTGGAAACTAAAGTTCAAGGTGATGAGCCAGCATTAGAGTCTAGATGTTCATAAGTAGAAATGGTTTATTTTTCTCTCCCTCTTTTTTGTTTTGTTTTGTTTGTTAGTTCAATCTCATGAGAAACAAGAGAAAATTCTTCAGAAAATTCCATTTGAAGATGGTAATGTTTTAAAAAGGGAAAGATTAAGTCTGTCATTGTGTGTTAAAACATCACCTATATACATCAATACAAAACTCATTAATTAAAATATTGTTAGCTTTTTATTCTTGCAGCCAACATTTATGGAACAATGATGATATCCATAGCACTGGTCTAGTGCTATGGGACATGAAGGTGAATGGGACATGGTTCCTGCCAGCCCTGAAAGAGGGCACAATTTAGTTGGGAGACAGGCTCACAGATAGCTATTATATAAGGTTGAATTTGTCTAGAGGCTGGAAAAAAAAGAAATACAGAGTACTATAAACGGTGAAATAGTAAACTCATTTGTGGTTGGGGGAAACCAGAACATTATCTTGAAGAACTTGGCATTGAATTTGAACCTGAAGGGATGGAGGGATGGGAAGGAAGTATTAAAGCAGCATTGGAGGAAAGGGAATTCTGAGCAAAGATTACTTAGAAATTGGAAAGCAGAGAATATGTCTTAGAAACGATGAGAAGCCTACTTCAGATGAAGCAGTAAGGATAATAAAGTGAGACTTACAGTACCTTATAGCTGTCTTTGGAAGCCTTTGGAATTTATTGGACACTCAGAGCAAGTTTAACTAAAAGGTTAAGAGTCTAGGAGCTAGAGACAAATTGCCTGAGTTTGAGACCTGGGTCTACTAAATATTAGCTGCGTGACTTTGGACAAGTTACTTAACCTCTCTGTGTCTCAGCTTGTTTATCCATGATAAGAGATGAAATTCTTACATCAGGTATTTTGAAATTCAGAATTTTTAAGAAAGATTATATTGTATAGTAATTAGATGTGTTAGATAACTTCCCCAACAAGGTCTCAGGCAGTGCCTCATAACCGACACATTTGTCTTTTCACAGCAGGCAGTATGGGAATTTATAAGTGGAATAAAAATGATACATAGCCTTATATGCATTCAATTCAGTTTTTATCCAAATAAATTTGTTACAAACTAAGGAAAAACTACTGGCTTTCAGTGCGTTTTAGATCTCAAAATTACGGATAAGGGGTTGGGGACCTGTAGCAGTACCTGTAGCAGTACCATGGTGCCAAGCAGTACCATTCTCTTAAGGTTGTTGTAAGATTCGAATAAGGCGATGCATTTGTAGGGCTTGGCTCCCTACCTGGTACTTGGTAAGTGATCATTGTTACTCTTTCTGCATTACTAGTTACAAGTGACATGGGAGAGTGACATTTCCAAGGTCTCTAGCTAGGCAAGAGTCAGGCAGTTGAAAGCATTTGACACTGGTGAAGTACATACTATGTTTGCTGGACAGTTGCAACCCTTCCAGCCAAATGAAGCATAATGAAGGCATGAACTTTGTTGAATAGTGAGACCAAAAAGATAGTGGGCTTGCTAAGGAGATATAAGGGTGAGGGAGGAGGCAAAAGGGACCCCCAGGTTTGGGAAACAATTGACCTCTCGTGTTTGCATGGGTACCGTGTCGGAGCGCTGTCCCGTGCATTGCTTTGGTGAGCCTCACAAGCACCCTGTGCTGGTGTGTGGTGCTTGTAGTTTTTTGACACCTGACCCTAGTCCTTTCATACCTCCTTACGTTTAACCATGTTGCCTCTGCTGCCCCAACACTAACTCTGCCCCTACCCTCCTGGCCTACTCCTACTTAATCCTTAGGACTAAGCTTGAATGTTACCTCTTCAGTGAAGGCTTCCTTAAATGATTTAGGAAGAGTCAAACTCTCCTTCCTCCATCCAGACTTCTGTGGCACCCTTACCTGTCACAGCATTTGGCACGTTGCCTTAGCTCCTCGTCTGTGTGTTCTGTCTCCCCAGTCATTCCCAGTAGTAATCCCAGCACCCTCAATAATACATAACTGTCATTTAAAACAGATTTAATGAATGTTTGAATCCCTACTTTCCAAGTAGAAAAGTCAGAATATTTCAATAACTTGTCCAACATTGTGCAGTTTGGTTGGAATTGGGGTTTAAACCAGGTATGCCTGATTCTAAAATCCATGTTATTTTCTCATCTTCACCTAAAGGAGGAAAAAATGTGTACAGATGTTTATTTATGCATGTACAGGTGTAAATACTAGTGAAGATACATGAGAGGATATTACAAAGCCAAGTATAATGTTTTTTGCATTGTACTTTCTGGACAAATACAATATGCCCTTTTAGTCATTTATAAATATACATAAATAGAAGTTTATGCTTTGCAATAGTTGTTTCATTTTTCTTTCTTTTTTTTTTTTTGGCCTCTCCACATGGCTTTCAGTATCTTAGTTCCCCGACCAGGGATTGAACCCGTGGCCCCTGCAGTGGAAACCGGAGTCTTAACCACTGGACCACCAGGGAAGTCCCTGCATTAGTTGTTAAATAATCCTGTTTCTGTAAATCTAATATGATCATTAGTTTAAAACAATGTAAAGAAATGGAAAGAAGTTGGTAAAAACCACCCAAGATCCACTACCCAGAAATAACCTCCTATAAGATGTTAATGAGCTTCATTCTAGATGGTTCTCCATGCATAAAGACCTATGTTCATAATTTACAGAAGTTGGATATTATGGTATTTCTAGAAATAAAATAGGGAGATTTTTACCTTCAATACATTTTTATGGGAATCCTGTTCTCTTAACAAACCTCAGACATGCCATGTGTATTCCCACCTCTGGACCAATTGCTCCCCACTCTGTAGAATGCTGTCCCCCAGAACCACTCAACTAATGTTCTAGACTCCTTCCAGCTTTGCTCAGAGCTGGGCTTTTTGGTGAGGTCTACCTGATCAGTCCACCCGTACACTTTCAGTCCTTTCTTAGACTGCTCTTCCCTTCCTTTTTTTCCCACAACACTTACTACCTTCTTACGTACAATATTATTTGCTTGCTTATTATATTATTGTCTGTTTCTCCCACTAGAATATCACCTCCATAGAGGTGGAGGTTTTATCTCTTTTGTTCAGTGACCTATCCCTTATGTCTCTTGTACATGTTGTTCATGATGTACAAAGATGTACATGAAACACCTAGAGTAGTGCCCAATACATAGGCATTCAAATAGATCCTTGTTGAAAGAAGGAAAATGTTACAAGAACAAAGAGTTCTGAATACAGCTTTGTAGTTGGTTAATCAAGGCTCTCTCATCTCCTTGTTTAGTACATTTATGTGAGCTAATAAATTCTTTAGAGAGCTCAGTAAGTAGAACTGCAGATATCTTCAATTTTTACTGAAAAGACAACTGAATAGCCGTGGCTATTCCTGTATGTTTCTGAATCTGCTACTTTTAGGAGATTGCTACATAGAAACTAAAGAGTTTGACTGAGAATATATGAAATATATTTCATATCTGAAAATATCCTGCACTAAAAAGCCTCGTAGATAATCAAGGCTTTTGTTCTGTGGACATTTCATCCTTTCTAGAATCCAGAATACTTTATCAGAATTCAGAGATGAGTGCTCAGGCCAGTGGTGTTTAAGAGCAATTCATTCTCCATGTTTTATTATAGTACTAATTGATAATATTTGTCAATTGGAAAGTTGTAAAGTTTCTATTCCTATGAAAACATGTAGAAATTTGGGGTAGTACCCCATAGAAGTATTTTGATATATGTACTTTAGTATATGTTCTTTGTTCTTGTTCTTTTTTTTTTTTTAATTTATTTATTGGCTGCATTGGGTCTTCGTTGCTGCGCGTGGGCTTTCTCTAGTTGCGGTGAGTGGGGGCTACTCTTTGTTGCGGTGCGTGGGCTTCTCACTGCGGTGGCTTCTCTTGTTGCGGAGCACGGGCTCTAGGCGTGCGGGCTTCAGTAGTTGTGGCTCGCGGGCTGTAGAGCACAGGCTCAGTAGTTGTGGCGCACGGGCTTAGTTGCTCCGTGGCATGTGGGATCCTCCCGGATGAGGGATTGAACCCATGTCTTAACCACTGCGCCACCAGGGAAGTCCCTAGTATATGTTCTTAATGATATTATATATAAGTACAAATACTACCTTTTCTTTGTTGTACCATCTTTTTTCTTATGCCAGCCATGCTTATACATTTTGCATCCACCAATTTAATCTGAAGCCTTGTGTTTATGAGTGAGTGCACATTTTTGTTCAGGTGATTTTTAAAACTATTTTTGAACCATTAAATTGTTTAACCATGGAACTATCCAGACCACCATTCATTTGTATGACTCTGTTAATGCCTTATGTAGTATTTCAGAGAAAGTTCCTTCCTCGTTTTTCAAAAATGTGCTTATAAAATTTGTGATGACAATTGAACAGCCCAACCCTATGAAATGGTAATTTATGCAGCAATAAAAAATAAATAAATCCATGTAATGTTGGCTTGCAGCTGAAGGCAGCTGTGTTAAGCATGTTTTTTAGTCTCTTACATCAAAGTAATACATGCAGTGCCATATGAGAATGTGTAGGGCAGACGTCTTTGAAGTACCCCCATATTAGCTGAGCTTTTGTACCCACTCTACAAATATGAGGGAATTCATTGTTCTATGTCCATGAGGAATGATAAACACAATAATGAACTTATCAAAAATGCCTTTCAGATGGTTCAAAACCTTTTTACAGCAATTATCTCACTTGCCTTTAGAGCCTTTTGAAAATAATTTCTCAAGGACATTTTTCTCTAACTTCTCTGAATTATTGAAGTAGCCAAGAAAGATTTCTCTAAGTATTGATGTAGAGAAATTGAAGCATCCCATTGTTCACCTAGAATCTCCATTCCCAACTGTTCAAACCAGTATGCTATATGACTCTACAGTAGTTACTGAGAAAAGTAAAATCAGGGGATAAAAGTAAAGGAGAATAGGCCATCTGATGGAATAATTTCAGAATGTAGAACAACTTGCCAAAAGAAGTAAGAACGTGGATTTTGTCTGAAGAGGCTGAAGGAAGGCCAAGAGGAGAAAAATCCTATACTACATGATATACATCAGTTACCTAATAGATTTTCTTTTATTGTTTTGTTTTCTGTGATATGTTAATCAGAATGAAAAAGGGATGTGTGTGTGTGTGTGTGTGTGTGTGTGTGTGTGTGAGTGTGTGAGTGTGTGTGTGTGTTCAGGTATAAAGCACAGGGTAACATAAAACTGAGTTCTACCAAATGTTCAGGTATGGTATGATTGATACATATTTCTGGAAGTACATCATCTATCGGCTTAAGCAGATTTTTTTTTTTTTAGTGAAATTGGAATGTGATTGTTTGGGAGCCAAAAATGCATTCTTTGAGTGCAATTTTACTAGTAGCAATTTATTTATTTATTATGTAGGATGTCTTGTCAAACCAAATTAAAGGTCATATTTTGTCTTCTCCATGAGTAATCTAGAGCCAAGATTGAAAACCACATAATATATTTTTAGGATTAAACCATTTATTACTGATAGATAATAGCAGAGCAGAAACAGAAGGCACCAGTTGGTCTGCATTAGCTCATAAGCCCTGGATAACATTTTTGTGAACTCTAAAGGTTTGTGAAATTCTATCACTTGCATTAACTTTCTTATAAATTTCTGATGTGGTCAGTTGTCCTCTATCCCTGGTCACTGCAAGGGGCTTCTACTCTCAGGATCTTTGCCAAGAATTTCCCCCTTTGGGTGTCCTTTAGAAAGAATGAGCCTCCTCTCTGGCCAACCACTTTAACCACTATGGAGGAGGGATCTCAGTGTGTAGAAAGGAAAGACTCCTGTAGTAGTAACAGAAAAACCTATTTTTCTCTTACTCAGAATCCTGCCTGATTGAGAAGCTAAGTTAAAATCATATATACAGCTATTTATTGGAGACAGATTCTGTGTTGCCAAACACCAAGGCCCAGTGTACAGAATAAAAGCTGAAATAGTCCCTTAATCCAATGTGCATATGAAATAATGCATTTAGATCTGGGTGCCATATTTTAAAAGGTATATTAACAAACAAATGACCACAATGGTAAGGAATTTGTGCAGCAGGGATTCCAAAGCTAAATAAACTGAGGAGTTTGATCTTGGAAGAAAAAATTTAGTGGGAACAAGATAAATCTTGTTAAATATAAATATTTAAAGGGTTTGCCACAAGGAAGGTATAGGGGGTAGGAGTGTAGGATAGGTAGTTAGAAATAGCATATTGAATACATTGTCTTTTTCTTTATAAAACATGGACTGCCAGAATTAAAGCTCAGTAAGACTTGGGTTAATTGGAGTACTGAGCAAATTGAGTGAAAAATCCTACTGGAGGCCATAGTTTATGAAAAAAAAAAAAAGGTTGAGAAACACTGTTTCAGAACATTCAAAGAGCTCCCAAAATGGAATTTGTTGTCCAGTAAGATAGTAAGTCCCAGGAAAGTAAGCTAGCCAAGCCGTACTTTTAAAAATAAGTCTGAAATTTCCCTTCAGCCTTCTGAGCGTCTCATAATCATAAGAAAAGCTTGTTTCAAAGGCCATTTCTAAAGTCCTGTTACATATATCCGTTAAGCACATTGAAGGCTAAGGCCATTGTGACCCCAGAACACATTGTATCACAATGCTTTGATTCTGATAGGACCTCATTCATGAGATACAATCTGCACGTGGACCAAAGTCAACAGCAAGAAAAGTCACAGAAGAATTAATTGCTAAACAGGTATAAATTTTCTTTTATACCTGTTTTTTAGTCTTATAAGAGGATACAAGGTAGAAAATGCTAATCATTTTTATTTTAATAAGAACCAAACATATTGAAATTGTAAGACATAAAGATAGCTTACATCAACAGGATGCTTGATGGATGGTGCCCATGCATCAGTATGTAAACTGATTGTGAAATATCTTGGGATCAGGTGGTCTTTCATGAAGCTTGGTACACTAAATATATGGCCCTCCATTTCATGGTCATAAACATATACCATTGTAAAATAAAGAGAATAAAGATATATGTGTGCTTGGTGGGGTTTGTAGCTTTAAAAAAAAATAAAGGAAAAGTATATCACTGGCATAGATTATTTTTAACAACTCAGTTTAAGTGCTAATGAAGGTTAGTCTTCCTAAAAATTCCTAGTGAAAGAAAACGAGGCCGGTAACTACATGAGTTGTAGAATTTACTTGAGGTTGGCTGATTTGTATGTTTACCTTTTTTTAATGAGGAGAATTGAGATGTTAGTTTGTCAAAGAGAGAAATCACAGATTGCAGATGGGGAGAGAGACCCAGAGAGAGAGAGACTGACTAAAGTAAAATGAAGTGGTGGTGGGTATAGACCCGAGAACTCAAGTAGAGGAAGGAGAATGGTTCTTCCTCTACTTCACTGGTTCTCAGTGGGGGACACCTTGCACTACACAGGACATTTGGCAGTGTCTGACAAGTCACAGCTGGGATTGGGTGGTGCTGTGACACGTAGTGGGTAGAGGCCAGGGGTGCTGTTAAACATCCTACAATGCACAGGGCAGGCCCTACACCAAAGAGTCATCCAGCCCAGGATGTCTATAGTGGCAAGGTTGAGAAACCCTGATCTGGCTGGGAGAGCAAAGAAATGTTAGGTGCAAGAGATTTAAACTAAAGAAGCTTGAACCCTATGGCCTTAATCTTATTAAAACAGAAAGCCGCAAGTTTGACAAGACTAACAATTCTGTTATTAACGTGAACCGAAAGTCAGAATTCGTTTAACAGTCTTGAGACCCCGGTTAGTCTCTTCATGGGTACATGTAATACAAGTATTTTGAAATTCCATTTTAAATTGCATGCGTATGACCAATGAGCTAGTCAGCAAAAATGCTTTTGTCAACTTAAAAATAACACTCTAGCAGTAAACATTTCATTAACTTGATTTGGCAAACAATAATGCACATAGTTTTAAAATATAGCCGCCAATCTCTCATCCTGTTGGATTCTTAAAAGATTTCAAGGGTTGTATTCTTCCAGGTCATTATTCTGTTTCTGAGGAATATCTATATTTTGCTAATCAAATTAAAGTAAAAAAGAGCTAGTACACCAGAATGCAAAGATGAGTGGTAATTTCATTGTTTGTCAATACATGTTCATAATAGGCTTGTTTTTACTATTGTTCTATTTCAACAGCTATAATAAATGAATAAAAACTAAAAGCATTGTTATGAGGTCTTTGATTTTAATCCAAACCGTATTTTTTTTTCTTTTTAGAAAGTCTGAAATTTCAATCTTCCAAGTTTCTCTTGTAAGAAAAACTGTTTTAAAAGCCATTCCTGGGGCTTCCCTGGTGGTGCAGTGGTTGCGCGTCCGCCTGCCGATGCAGGTGAACCGGGTTCGCGCCCCGGTCTGGGAGGATCCCACAGGCCGCGGAGCGGCTGGGCCCGTGGGCCGTGGCCGCTGGGCCTGCGCGTCCGGAGCCTGTGCTCTGCGACGGGAGAGGCCACAGCAGAGGGAGGCCCGCATACCACAAAAAAAAAAAAAAAAAAAATCCATTCCTATTTTTTAGTTCAATTCTGCCTGGTAGCTAGATGGTACAAACAAACAAAATAATCCTTTCTGTTTGCTTCTTGAAACATGGAAAAGTGGAATTGTCTAGATTAGCTCTGTACTTTTTACAAAACAACTGTTACATATACACTTTAACTCCCACTAATGGCCAGTTGTTCATTCTTGGGACTAGTTCTTCCACTCAGTAATTTGTGCCTTAGTCCTAAATCTGGCAGGTGCCTTCATTTTTCTGGCTAAAAGCATCTATCTTGGTTTCTATTAAAACTTGTCTCATAGTACCAAGTAATTGGGAACTTTCTGTGTTTCCAAATTTTTGTATGGATTGTTAGAAATGTGATGTAACTGTGATTATACCTTTAGCACAGGTACATTTTCTCATGGACTATGAAGGAAAAATTAGTAGATTTTTTTTCTCAACAAATTCTTCAGTCTAACAGTGAGAATAACATTTACCTAATGATTCACAGTTTACATGTATATTTTCATATACATTACCTTGTTCAGATCTTGCAACAACTATGTGAAGTGAGTATTATTATTTATATTCTTGGAGATAAATGAACTGTCAATTTAAGTGAGGCTTATGGCTCGGAAGCTCACAAAGTCCAAAGTGAGCCTCCGGAAATTAACAGCCAGGTGTTCTGGTTCCTGCCTTATGGGTTCCAGTCCTGAGTTCTGCTCTGCTTTCTCAGGGGCTCCTGGCCATGTATCTAGGACTGTAGGTAATTAACTGGGGTAGGAGAGGGGCCAGAGGGGAGAAACGGGGAAATTCTCTAGACAAGAAGAGCATCTCTTCCTATCTAATAACCTATTTCTTCTGGAGCCCCAGTACTGCAGCACTTCTGTTTTGGCCAGTTTCTCCAGTTGACTCCAGCTTTCACCTCTATTCCTTGGTCCAAGCTGTGACCCTGTTCTCTTAGTCCACCTGTTCCTGCATTTCCCTGTTCCTGCAAGGCACTCTGCCTTTATAATGAAACACTTTTTTAATTGTGGAATTGTTACATTCAAAGCAGTTTTTTAAAAATATTCATCAGTTTATTCTCCTTATTACTTTTCCTGCAGAAGAACATCTAAGGTGCAAAGAGTAACATAATCATGTTTTAATATACCAATATGTTATTGATATGTTAATATTAAAAGTTAGGCATTAAAGTGATAGAAAGGAAAGTGGAAATAAACTTTTACTTATTCAAATTGGTTTTAGCAAAACTCACATTATTCATAGTCAATGTTAAGATTTCAGGTAGATAAAGAAACTGGAGTAGTTCTTCCCTTAGTTCTAAAGCATCTGGTACCTTCTTGCTAGTAGAAGAATGAATTATACCCAACAAGAGCAGTAATGCCAGTGTTTTGTTTCTGAATGTAATATTAAGAAGGCTGGGTCTTAAAATCTCATAAAATGATTATTTTTGCAATTCTTTATTTGCATTTGTATGTTTATGTGTGAGAAAAAGAAATATATTGAACTCATATTTTCTGAGTAGCTGTTATATGCCAGTACTGTTTTAAGCCCTAGAAATACAGTGGTGAGCAAAACAGAAAGTTCCAGCCCTAATGACATTTCCACTGGGGGGTTGGGAGAAGGAGGTCAAAGAAGAGAGAAAGGCAAAGACAGAAATAGACACTGGGTTTCCATATCAGGACTTGAAACCACAACCGCGGCTGAACAATAGCATGTCAGAGAACTTAACATTGATCCATTGACCTACCTGCTCACTGTCCCACCAGAGTTACACTGAGAGCTGTTACCATCAGGGCTGGGGAGATAACAAGGTGAACACTGAGTATTCTACCCCCCTAATGTTGACCACACCTCTCAACTTCAAATGAAATCAACAAATATTTAGTGAACACCTATTATGTGCTCCTGTAGGTTTTCACTCCTAGCTACAATTAGAATTACAGCAGAACCTTTTAAAAATAACAATGCTTATACTCCACATAAAACCAATTAAATCAGAATCTTGGGGATGATATCCTGACATCAGTATTTCTCCAAAGCTTCCTGGTTTGATTCTGTTATACAGTCAGAGTTGAGAACCCATTTCCCATCAGGTGCCCAAAGGGAGAATAAAAGAAAAAAATAAGAAAAATCCACCCATGTTTGTAAAAGATAATACCTTTCTGGAATCCCATAATAAAGGTGAGGGAAGCAAACACTTATTTTTCCTGCATATTTTATCCAATAAATAAATATTTGACTCCTTCTATGAGTGGAGGGGAGTTGGAAAAAGTATAAAGCATGCCCTTTCCCTCAAAGAGCTTAAATTATGATTAGAAATAAAAGGCAGAGAGTCTAGAGAATTGAAAATGTTCAAGAAATATCTCCAAATGGCAAAAGGCACACATAATCTGGTCTATGAGTTCCCATAAGGACAAAGGACACTCCAGAGTTCAGAGCTTTTCTGAGGCAAAACCAAGAAAATCATTCACCCCCACATTAACGCTCAATAAAACATGAGTTTTGCAGCAGAAAACTCCTCCCATTTACAAATAAGTAGCCCATGTCTTATTTAAAGAGAGGATGTTCTCATTAGAAATAAATGTAACCATTTCAAATGGCTGATCCATCAATTTGTGAATTGTGATATCAACTTGCAGGGAAACATGCCTCTCCAAAGGCTGAGAACAGTCAATGAATGTCCCAAGTGAGGTTTTTAGGAATAAATAGGAATTTATTGAAGAATATAATAATAATAAATAGGAATACATTTAGGAATATAATAATAATTGTTTCAAGAAATAGTCCCATTGTTGAAGATATATGAAGTGATTTCACATATTATCTTATTTAAGCCTCGACAAATGTACATTATTGAGAAAATGAATCACGTGTCACTATTAAGTAACAAATTTAGGTTTTGAGCTTAAGTCTTCCAAATCCATTGTTCTTTCAAATACCCAGTGGTTCTCAGTCTTAGTTGCACATCCGAATATTCAGGGAACTTTTTAAAAATTGCCAGGGTCCAGCTCACCAGTAGTTCTTACAGTAGATGGAGGGAGCAGTGGGAGATGAAGATGGGGAGGGTGACAGGGAAATAACATAGGTGCTTCAAAAGTATACATCATTTCAGTGATCCTTATGGTTACCTCCTCTGCAGTGAATATTAGAATAGATTTGTTAATAGTTAAAAACTTTGTACATAGCTATGACACTAGAGAATTTTTATGAAAAGATAAAATAAGAATAGCATGAGGGGGGCTTCCCTGGTGGCGCAGTGGTTAAGAATCTGCCTGCCAATGCAAGGGACACGGGTTCGAGCCCTGGGCCAGGAAGATCCCACATGCCGTGGAGCAACTAAGCCCGAGCACCACAACCACTGAGCCTGCGCTCTAGAGCCCGCCTGCCACAACTACTGAAGCCTGTGCACCTAGAGCCCATACTCCGCAACAAGAGAAGCCACCACAATGAGAAGCCTGCACACCTCAGTGAAGAGTAGCCCCCGCTCACCGCAACTAGAGAAAGCCCATGAGCAGCAACGAAGACCCAACGCAGCCAAAATTAATTAATTAATTAATTAATTTTTTAAAAAAAGAATAGCATGAGGTAACAGAGTTTTGATATCTCATAAATACCAAATATCTGGTAACCTAACTCATAAATCACTCTCTTATTACACAAACCTTGTTAAAATGTAAATTAAATGTAATGTATCCTGAAGAAAATTGCTTTGAAAATGTAGGCTCAGGCTTTGCACATCACGAGTCAAGATCAAATTGAATAAAACTTTTCAGACCAGTTAACTCCAGGCTCTTGCTAGACCACAGAGTTGAAACCAGTTAGTCTTGTATGGAAATTCAGAGTCATACTACATTACCGAAAGAGTATTTAATCCAAAAAAAGAGTGAGAGTATTTAATCTAAGCAAGATCTGTTTCTGTCTGAAAAAATTACTTAATTCCATAAAATAATACTATTTGTAAAGTTTAAATCTATCCTAGATAGTCCTATTTTAGATCTGAAAGGGTTTTTTTAATAATGTTTTCTATCCTGGTAGCCCATTGAAAACATCTTTAAATCAGATGACTTTTAATCCATTTTGCACGTGTTTAAATGTATGTGTACCAACACAGTCTTTAAATATATTCTCAAAATAGAGGAGAGGAGCTATATTTATATACGTATCCAAAGAATGTTCTTCTTTTAATTAGGCATTTACCAACCACAGTTTATAAGGGAAGTAGGATTTGTGGGTGGTACTGCTTTTCTAGGGGAAAAGTGCAGCCTATTTACAGTTTTGTAGAGCTTAGTTCTCTTGTAGCTTGTATAGACCTTTTGTTATCCTCTTATTCCTTTCATGATGCCTTTTTTTTAATATTTAATTTTTTCTTTTATTTCTTTTATTTTTTAAAAATAAATTTATTTATTTATTTTTGGCTGTGTTGGGTCTTCATTGCTGGGCACAGTCTTTCTCTAGTTGTGGCGAGCAGGGGCTACTCTTCATTGCAGTGCATGGGCTTCTCATTGCGGTGGCTTCTCTTGTTGCTGAGCATGGGCTCTAGGCACACGGGCTTCAGTAGTTGTGGCACGTGGGCTCAGCAGTTGTGGCTCACGGTTCTAGAGCACAGGCTCAGTAATTGTGGCGCACAGCCTTAGTTGCTCCACGGCACATGGGATCTTCCTGAACCAGGGCTCAAACCCGTGTCCCCTGCATTGACAGGCGGATTCTTAACCACTGTGCCACCAGGGAAGCCCCATGATGCCTTTTGATCATATAACTTATTGAGATCTCTTTGGGCTAATTAAAGAGAGGTGAAACTCAGTGTTGTTAATCTTCCTAATAATCACTTGGTATCGCATTTCCAGAAAAAGAAGCATTCTTTCTCCTACTGAAGGTGAGTTCATTTCGTCTGTAATCTGTATTCTCAATTCCATAACAGCTGATTTACTCTAGAACAGACAGCTTCAAGTTCGCCTTCTCACCTATGTATCTTCAGCCTCCCCTTTTCTCTCCAACATCCACTCAACCTAAAAACATTGCTAAGACTTTTTCGTCTTAACACTTGGGCTCTCACCACACAGGTCACCTCCAATATCCTTGTAGGCAAACCCAGTGGACACTTTCTACCCTTGTTTATCTTACTTCACCTTTTAAGAACATTTAACACTATAGACCACTCTATCCATCTTGAATTAATTCTTCCCTTGCCTTCCATGATTTCTTTTGCTCCTGTTTTCTCCCTACTCCTATGTCTGCTTTTTCTCAAGCCCCTTTGATGGCTCGTCTTCTGTCCATCTCGTAAATGTCCATACTTCCCAGGGTTTTACTCCCAGCTCTCTTACTCTTCATTTTGTCCCTGGATAATTTTGTTCATCTTTGGCTTCAGCCAGTGGTATGTTAGAGCCGGTTCCTAGGAACCAGTTGTGCACATCTCTTCTCAACTTCTTGTTCAGTACCATCATCTTGGTAGATTGAAATTGGCCAAGGTGGGAGTATGTATGCCACAGAAATAGGCAAATGCTACAAATCGGGGGGGGGGGGCATTGTTTTATTTTCTGAGAACTAGTTTAATAGCACACCACTGGCTTCAGCAATGATGTATATGCTGCCAATTTCCAAACCTGTGTCTCACACTTTCTGAGCTCTAGCCATCACTTCCAGCTGATTCCTGGCCAGCTCCTCTTGAATGCCCAAATGGAACTCATTATCTCCCAAACCAGCACTCTCCTGCACTAGTCCATGCTTTGGCTAACAGCCTCACCATTCTCCTATCATCCTTGCAGAAAACCAAAACTTCTCTCTCCCTAAACCACCGCATCTAATTGATTGGTATGTGTATGTCTCCACCATATTTCACAAAAGATTTAAGTTAGCTCAACAATATACATAGTAGGGCAGGACAGAATAATTTCTCCCACAGTGTTAGTAAAGGAGGGGATCTGGGCAAGAGAGAAATAAGCACAAGAAAAATAGATGAACTCAGAAGTGAGATAGGTACACAAAACACATGCCATGGAGTCCAGCCAGCTACATCCTGCCAGTTAGTTCAACATCCTGAATTGCTCTGGATTCTTCTTTGCCAGCAAGGCAATATCACAGCTTCCCTATTCACCCTCCCTGCCCCCGGACTTACTGCTTTCCCAGCCTCCCATTCACTTCCCACAATGTTTTCAGAGAAATGATTCTTAAAATCAAACCTGATTCTATCACAAAACCTTTCCCGTCAGCTTAGAAACTTTCAGTAGTTCTCCACTGCCTTTGGAACAAAGTCCAAACACACACCCAGAGGAAACCTCCACCAGAAGGTTTTTGGTTCATCCTTTACGGTTTTTCTCAGATATCACTCCTCTGTGAAGCCTTCCTTGGCTCCCATAGGCCCTTCTTCCACTGTATAATGTATAATGTATATCTATATTATATAATAATATGACTTGATCAAATATATATACATTTGATTCAATTTACAGTTGTTGAATGCCACTTTATGCCATGAATTATATTTAGTATTGAGAATACAGAGTAAGACAGCCCTTGTTTTTTAAGGACCTCTAGTTGAGAAAACATATTTAAGCAAATTATAGAAAGTGTGGTAAGTTCTACACTGTAGAAGAGAAGCAAGGTACAGAAGTAACAGGGAGGAAGAACAGGAGCACTATCTCATAGCACATATTACGATCTTTTGTGATTATTACTTGTGTTTCCCACTGGAATGGGAGACATGTATATCCCATGCACCACAGTGGGAAGTACAGAGTAGGTGTGCAGTGGTAGGTGTATGTTGGATGGATGGATGGATAGGTGAATGAAAGAAAATTTCAACAACTGCCTAAAATTATTTAGAAGATGATCAACAAATTCCAGTGATCCTTACTCTCTTTGTCATCTATTACCAACTTTATTTAGAGTTGGGTGAATGTGGGTGTATGAATATGAGAATGTGCATATCCTTACACTGTATAGGATAAATCCTTGCCATGGGAACTTCTTTTTGTGGTTCAGCCAGTTTTGAATCTGTTAGCCTTTAGGGAGGAGCTCAGGGTCTAGCCGTTTCAGTCAGCCCTTTGCTAAATACATCCAAGAAGTCTGTCACTTGATGGTTCATTTGCTTTACAGTTTGCCAGAAGCTCAGGCAAAAGGTCCCAATGAAAAGATCTGTGTGTTTCTGTGGTCTCTTGCTCAGTGGTTAGGGGAGAATCCCCAGGCCTTCATCACATCACTAAACAATACATCCAGTTAATCTTACCAGATTAAAACAAAAAAAAAGTCCCACACCATTCTAAAAGTTAATAGTTCAGTTTCACCCATAGTCTTATTCCCTCTAATCTCTGAAGGCCTCTGTTCATGCTAACATAAAAATGTCTAGACTCTATAACAGTGGTTCTCAGTCCTGCCTTTAGAAAAAGAGAGAGCAATACCCAGCTCCACCTCCAGAGAGTTACTGACCTGCAGCAGGGCCCAGTCATCAGTATTTTTTGAAAGTGCCCAAGTTGATTTTAATGTTTAACCAGGATTTGACCTACAGTTCAGGCCAGAAAACGTTACACTTAGCCTGGAATTTACTTCACATGACTGCCTCCTTCTTATCCTTCAGGTGTCTACCTAAATGTTAGCTTTTCAGTGGGCCTTCCCCATTACCCTGTGGCTCAGAGCATTTACACCATAATCTGAAAATAACTTCTGTATTTATGGATGTTTTTGTTTATTATCTGTCCTTCTTACTAGGTTAGGAACTTCATGAGATATTTATTGGCATCTACTATTAGAAGAGAGTCACAGCTGGCCTTCAGTAGATGTTTTAAGTTGCAGTGCCAAAGATTGCCTACCCTTACCACTTCTTTACAAGAGAAAAACGAAACACCTTTTTATTCACTAAGTAATATGCAGTAAGTCCCCTATATACGAACCTTCAAGTTACGTACTTTCAAAGTTGTGAACGTGCATCTGGTTCCAGCAAGGAACCAGAACCTGTGCCATCACTATCAGACATGAGTGACATTGCAGCTTGCCCTCCATCTCCTATTGCTGACGATCCTTCAGCTCTACCACCCACCTCCTCTCCCTCGTCCAGCCAGTAACTCTTCTCGCCTGTTCACTCGATACCAGCCCCTGTATGCCAGCTGTTGCACTGTACTATAAGATTTAAAATGTTTTCTTTATTTTTTGTGTTTGTCTGTTTTTAATGTATCATTTGTGTGAAAAGTATTATAAACCTATTACAGTGCAGTACTTTATAGCCAACTGTGTTAGCTGGGTACCTAGGCTAACTTTGTTGGACCTATGAACAAATAGGACTTATGAACGCCTCTTGGAATGGAACTTGTTCTTATGTAGGGGACTTATGTATCCTTGTTAAAAATTCAAGCAACACTGCTAAAAGTGAAACTTTTAACCCCCATTCTCCAGGAGTAACCGTTGTTTATAGTTTAGTGTTTATCATTTAAAGTATTTTACAGTATGTACACAGATAATATACAGGCTGAATAAAACAGAATTGAACACTTTCAAAAACGTATTACTCAGTAACTATGATGTATATAAATTTGCAGTTAAAGCTTGGAGTTGCCCTTTGGCAAGACACCCGTAAGGGTAACTTGACAATTTAGTGCAAACTACATTTTCGTAAAAAAACCTAGTTACTGAGTGATAAATTTCTGAAAGTGTTCAATTGCTTTTGAATCACCCTGTATTTTACACACACGCACACATACACACACACACACTTCCTGAAAATGGGTTCTTATTGTACCTACTATTAATGAAGATTATTTTACAAGTTTGTTCTCCCAAAATTGAGGCTTAGATTTAAATTGTTTTAAGGGGTGATACGTTTGGTAGTACCTTCTTACTTTATCACAGTTGAGCTCTTTGGAAACATACTAGTTCAGGGATCAGTGAACCATGCAGGCCAAAGCTAACCATTCACCTGTGTTTATAAATAACAAGCTATGCTCATTCATTTACCTATTGTCTATAGCTGCTTCTGTGCTGTAATGGTAGAGGTGAGAAGTTGCGACAGAAAACATATAGCCCACAAAATCTAAAATATTTACTATCCGGTTCTTGGGGGGAAAAGTTGGCTGACTTCTGCCCTAGTTGATCAAAAAGATTATACAATCAATAAACAATCAGAATAAACCACATGAGCCCAGTGTATAAAAATGTGTTGATGATGGGAGTTCCCTGGCCATCCAGTGGTTGAGACTTCACCTTCCAATGCAGGGGGTGCAGGTTCGATCCCTGGTCGGGGAGCTGGAATGCCACATACCTTGGGGCCACAGGACAAAGACATAGGATGGAGGCAATGTGGTGACAAATTCAATAAAAACTTTAAAAATGGTCCACATCAAAAAAATCTTAAAAAAAAATGTGTTGATTGTTCTGGGGTTTTACATTTCTAGCTAAAGAAAGAGTGGACTGTTATGTCTGTTTGCTTTTTTAGCAAGGAAATCTTCCAGAGCATTCGTGAGCGATAGGATAGGAAAGGAGTGGAGAGGCATGTTCCATCTAGCTGGGTCCTGTCTTCCTGTCAGGCAGGTCACATATTCTCCCTTTCTATTCTCTCCCTTACCAAGGGGAACAGTACTCGTTACAGAGGTGGCCAGGGTTTTCAGAACACCTGTAGGATGGATCCTTTGAATTTAAACCAGTCTGCCCTGTCTTTGCAGCCAAGCTTCATAAATCATTTGGCTGAACAATTAAAGGGCTGGGCGCTTTGTTGAATGCTGCTTCAGGTCCAATGGGGTGACCCCCTGCCCCAGCCACTCAGCATGCAAGGTAAGGGACCCCGCACGGTGTCGGCTGTGAGGGAAGCACTACAGGGCCTTTGGTTTTCATCTCCGCTGGACTTGTGTATTTTCCCCAATCCCAAGTTTTGTTGAAAATGGCCCTCTTTGGAGATTCCATCAAAAATCTTGCAGTTGGGCTTCCCTGGTGGCGCAGTGGTTGAGAGTCCGCCTGTCGATGCAGGGGACACGGGTTCGTGCCCCGGTCGGGGAAGTTCCCACATGCCATGGAGCGGCTGGGCCCGTGAGCCATGGCCGCTGAGCCTGTGTGTCCGGAGCCTGTGTTCCGCAACGGGAGAGGCCACAACAGTGAGAGGCCCACGTACCGCAAAATAAATAAATAAATAAATAAATAAATAAATAAATAAATAAATAAATAAATAAATAAATCTTGCAGTGATAGGTCTTTAAATGTTTGCATTGGCCAGCTTGGAAGTGGTGCCATGACAGGTGGAAAACATTATGGCAGGACAGGCTTACCTGGAGCCAGCCACCTCCTCTTTGCCTTGGATTGGTCTCTAATGAGTGCCTCCTTTGGACTGGTGGTATGTGAACTCACAAACTGATAGCTCTTGACTAAATCATGTACATACTGGCCCTGCATTTGGTTTCAAGTTAGGGTTACAATATCCATCTTAAATTTGAATTATTTGGAGGCTGGAGTGCCCTTTTTGTACCCATTTTTCTTGTTTGCATCCCTTGTGACTCTTCTTTATTGTTCAAATCATTGCCTCTACAGAAAAATAGGTGTTAATGCATTATATCCCCTAATGAGCATTTGCTTTTACGCTTCTGTGATTTAGACTAGAGTGTCCCTATAACCTCAGTTATGAACATTCACATTTTCTAGAACCACCAGTTCTTACCTGCCACTTTTTTCTGCTTTAACAAGATTTGTACATAGCTACACACTCTTTCAGTAATGCAGTGTGGGGATGGAGGTAGCCAAACATTTGAATGACCTGTATAGCTGAGAATAAATAAAGCTGACTTATACAACTAAATGTTTATCTGCCCATTGCATGGGTGTGATTGGCCTGAATTTTTAATGATGAAATTACAGAACTGGAAGGGATCTTGATGATCATCTACTTGTACAGATGTGGAAAGGGCCTATAGACCTGGAGTGACTTGTCCAAAATGATGAAGCCTAGTCCTTGAGGCCTCAGACCAAATGGCTTAACCTATAGTATACATCCTCCCCATAAGACTTCCCCTTGGGGACTTCCCTGGTGGTCCAGTGGCTAAGGCTCCACGCTCCCAATGCAGGGGGCCCGGGTTCGATCCCTGGTCAGGGAACTAGATCCCACGTGCCGCATGTAAGAGCCCACATACCACAACTAAGAGTTCACATGCCACAACTAAAAAAAAAGTTCCCGCATGCTGTGAGGAAGATCCCGAACGAGGCAACGAAGATCCCGTGTGCCGCAACTAAGACCTAGTACAGCCAAAAAAATAAATATTTAAAAAAAAAAAACCTTCCCCTTTAAAGCATGATTTTAAAAAAAGGAAATGCCAGAAGCTTTAGTTTGGGTTCATATTGCTCTCTGTGATGAGTATGTGTGTGTTCTAAGGCTCTGTCTGCTGTCTGCAAATCAGACATTCTTGCTAGGTTGCATCAGAGTCCAGGCGGCATGATTGATGAAGAAAGGGCAAAGGAGGGATGACGTAATGGCTCATGCAGCATTTACCTGGGAATTATCTCTAGCTGTGTATTGCTCCGTGTCTGTGTGACTCGTACTGAGGCACCGCCATCCTTGTTACTCAGCACTGTAGCCTCACACTTATCTCACCCTATGTTTCTCTCCTTTTCTTGCCAAATCTGATTAGAAGCACTTTTGTTTTGAGCCCATGTTTATGAAGCCATAAGTGGACTTTGTACCAATGACCATGTGGAGAAAATAAAAGAATGTTAGAATAGGAAAATTATGTATTGACTTGGTCAAATCAGCTTGCTATCTCTCTCAAATTGGTTCATTAAATACTGACATAGTACTTACTATGTGCACCATAATCTCGATTCTGATAGTTTTCTTCCTTACATGGTTATTTTGTCTCTCAGCTTCAGTTCAACAAATTCACAGCAAACAAACCTATAGCAAGTGCCTACCTGTGTCAGTGACACATGCATACTTTACACTTTTTCTTGTAGACCTCAAAGCAGTTACTACTTGTACCCATTTTAGAGGTGAGGACAGTGGCCCAGTTCACCTAACTAATATGTGGTGGAATTGGGATTGGAACCCTGGTCTCTTGGCACCAACTACAGTACATTTTCCACTACATCACAAATGTCTTTGATTTATGTAATCAAAAAGTTTTTTGCAAGAATAAAGTCCAGTTCTCTCTAGTTGATATTCATACTTGATTTAGTATCTGCATCTGTTCTTTATCCTTGGGATACTAGAAGTCAAGAGAATAGGCCTATGTATATTTATTGAAACAACCACTCAAATTCTTTCGTGGAGTTGTATCATACAAACGCTAAATTTGCATGAATTCAACTACACCTGCTCAGCAAATGAACATAAAAACAGGAGAAATAATAATTTACGTTGTGCAGACAAGTCTACTCAGGTTATACAGTCAATGAGTCTATGTGCAGGAGTGAACCTGAAATGTATATTGTTTTTTCTCAGTCCACGTCTGTTCCCATGTTGTCTCTCAGGGTGAGTATCTTGCCACGCTCAGTGTCCTGTTTTGTATAACCTGCACCTCAAATACAAGCCAACTCTTCCAAAGACATAGTCATGTATACCAATGCAGGAAGAAAAACCTGCCTGGGTTGGGCCTACTGAGAGACAGTATGTTGGCTTCCAGCATGGGGCCTTCCTAGGGGATTTTCAAGGTAATTTTGACACAACTTGTTTTTTTTTTTTTCTTACATATTCTTTAAAAAACCTAAATCCCAAGTAAAATGCAACTCCTCTAGGTTGACATTGGCTTGTGTATAATTAGGCAGGGAATTTTTGTTTAGGTTGAACTGAAACTGTCTTGGGCTCAACAACATTGTACATATTGGTGGCTAAAGCATATCTTTCATTTTCTGTGTGTTGTGCTAGGTTGGGAGGATTAATACCAAGCAGATCAGATGCTCACTATGTCCATAGGAGAATTGTGTTGTCAAGAGAATTGTGTTGTCGCTGACACCGAGGGAGGAGAATCAGTGGAAGGAAAAGTGTGATGGGGTCACTCAACAGAGTGGTGGAGAGAGAGAGACGACTAAGAAAACACTACTGAATTTAGCCGCTGGTGACCTTTGAGAGAGTTGTTGTGATCAAAACCATAAGGTCAGAAGCAAGATACAAGGAGTTAAACATCATCTAATATTAGGTCAGAGTAGTCAGCAGGATATCACGATTCCAAGAATGGCTCAACAGGAAGACAGGGCATGGGGTCACAGAATTGAGGTCTGAGTACCAGGGCCGGGTGACAGTAGTACCTAAAAGGTAGGATTTGGAGGTTAAAAGCAGAAGTACATAGTGTCCTCAAGAAGAGTTCTGGCTTCTGAGCTTATCTGAGAGTCCCCCTGTGGGGCTGGTGGGCAAGAGACAGCATCTGAGGGAGTAGAGGCAGGAAGTCATTGGTGTCTATTGACAAACAGGTTCTCATAGCCTCGTACCCATTGCACATAGATTTCACACAATTGCTTTTCTAAGTAGTTAGGTTCCAATCTGCTTGCAGTTTGGGAAATCAAAGCTGGCTCTGCAAGGCTCTCATTGAGTTAAGGAAAATGGTGCCAGAATGCAGCATGGAGAGCCAGTAAAGGTTCAACTCTCATGAATAGAAAACCAACTCATTCATAATACCAAACCTCATCATATTCAAGGAAGTGAAGTTAAAACCAGGGCACCTCCCTTTCTTTCCTGTGTTTGTGTAGCTAATAGCACCTTGCATTGTTAAAAGTGAAATCTTGTTGTTGATCATTTTCTTTCTCTCAGATTGCTCACTTTGTATTTTTGACTCACTATTCAGTGTGGACTACAGGAGAATGCTTGACTACTGCCCCTAAGAAATAGTCTCCCTTGGGAAAGTTGAAGCTGGGAGGCTGGGATGCCCCAGTTAGGACAGGGTCTCAGTGGGGCCCCTCTACCCCCACTGTATGTGTATAAGAATCCCCTTGGGTGCTTATTAAAAATGTAGATTCCAGGGCCTCACTCTGGACCAACCAAATATAAATCCATGATCAGATGTGGTGCAAGAATATGCATATTAATAAGTGCCCCTGAGGATTCTTATGAAGCCTAAAATTTAAGAACCACTGGTCTAGGAAATGTATGTGTGGTATAATAAACCAAATTCTAGAAAAGTAACATTTTAACAAACAGAATTCTCATTATTCTAAAGTTAAATTTTATTAATATAAAAATATGCCCAGCATATTTGTTTTAATGAAAATTTATAAACCTCTTTGAAACTCCTAGGAGAAAAATGTTAATACAAAGTACATGCAAAATGTTAGCAGTAATAATAAGTTAAACACACTTGGGTATGAGGAAAAGGAGATTGTTATGAATTCAGAAAGGCTGTATGTTTTGTGAAATTTCTATCATTTCCCAGGAAGGGGAAGAGGTGAAAGGAGGGAAGAACACAGGGAGAAGCTTTCCTTAGCTTTGAAAATCCTTATTCTTTGTTCTTCTTGCCTCCAAAATGCAGCTGCTTCCTACTCACAGTCCTTTTTCCACAGGCCAGCTGTGTTCCATTCATTCCCACCTTCACTACTGCTTTTTCAACCCTGATACACCAGAACTAGAATGGAGAATAGTAGAAAAGAAAAAAGCAATTTGATAGGAAATAGAATTGAAGTGTATAGAAAAGAGGGAAGCAACTTTCCTAGTTTCTAAAAAGACCTAAAATCTTAAAACAGAAAGCCCTTAGCCATAGCTCTTTTGGTAAAACCATTTGGTGTGGTTATAAACTGTGTGGGATGTAGGCGTATTGAGGAAGTGCTAGGGGTAGTGGCAGTAAGAGAGGCTGCCTCCAATTCCACTGCCCCTATTGAGATAACCTCAGGAACTAACCCGAACTAATCTCTTCCTCAGCCCTCATCTGTTCTTTGACTCTTATTTAAATTTTGTTTTTGTTGTCTTTGATTGTTACCTTTGTATAACTCATTTCCCTAAATAATCTGTAAATTCTTCAAGTTATGTACTTCCATTGAGAACGTTCATTGGCATACTTCTTTCCTCCTTCCCCATAATCATCAACACTACTACCCACAGATTGATCAATTTGAGTCCCTCCTTTCACCCCTTTTCAGGAGGTGATCATCTGTAATTTTCTGCTCTAAAGCCTCCTTTAAAAAAATATTTCTTCTACATAGTCATGGAATCCATCATTCAAATTCCAGACGTTTTGGTTTTACCCTTTTAATTTTATATTATTAAAACTTAGCTTTGGAACGATGAGAATTCAGCTTGTTTATCTTATAACTTCTCTTCCCATAAGAAAATTCCAACTTGAGATTCACTCATCCCTTAGCATAGTAACTCCTAGAATTTGCTCCTAAAGTGAAGAAATCAAAGCTAAGAGCAAATGTTCCTGACTGTTTTGAATCAGATAACCAAATTAATAATTGCAGCATGTCAGCCGAAGTAAGCAAGCATTCTTGATAGGTAGAACCATGATGCATTGTCTTGAGCTGTTTGATTACTAAACTACTGCAAGCTCTTGAAATTGAGCTATCTTTTTTTTTAATTTATTTTTTTAGCTGCATCGGGTCTTAGTTGTGGCACGTGGGATCTTTCGTTGCAGTGCATGGGCTCTTCGTTGCAGTGCGCGGGCTTCTCTCTAGCTGTGGCACGCAGGCTTATTAGTTGTGGCTTGTAAGCTTAGTTGCCCCGTGACATGTGGGATCTTAGTTCCCTGACCAGGGATCGAACCAACATCCCCTGCTTTGCAAGACGGATTCTTAACCACTGGACCACCAGGGAAGTCCCAAAATTGAGCTATGTCTAATGTGCATTGTGAGAAACAAACCAAAAAACAAATTTGTTTTTAAAGTATTTTTGTCTGCTCTTGTTTTATGTACTCTTTGTCCAGAACCTGAGCATATTCATCTTCATAACTTTTTCAGTATTTACTGGCTTTCTTAGCATCTTAGCTAGTATTTTTCATATGAGGTTTTTACCATCTATGACCTATAATTTTCCCTGACTCGCTATTGTTTCTTGTGTCCTTGACATTCATTAGGCTACTGTCAGCTCTCTGTAATGGAAAGAAAAGAAGAAATCACCTATTGTTTTCTGCTCTAAAGGCTTTATTACTTTTCCTATTTTTCTCTTCATGACCATGAGAGTCAATATGTTGAGTGTCTCAGATTTAGCCTTTTTATCTTTTGCTTACAGAGATCAAAATGTCTTATTGCCTGAAATTTTCATTTGACTAGAAGACCATGTAGAGCAGAGTGCCATGTCCACAAAAAAGTTTTTGCTGTGTTCACTGATCCATTTTGTATGAAATATCATATTCTGAAAATTCATGCTTATACATCTGCCACCATAAAAAGATGGTGCAATGAGACAAAGCAAATTATGAAGGATGCAAAAGTCCAGTCAGGAGAAACTGATAAGAGATCCATTATACAATGTGGAAGGAGTTAGGGACAAAATATATTCTCAGTTGGGTGGCTGAGGCACAGTGAGGACTAGAATTGGCCCAGAATGTATACAGATTTTGCTCTAGTTACAAGGCCAACCTCCAAAGTGCTTTAAATCAGACAAGTGCTTCACTGAGGGAAGCTAGAGTGTTGTACAGGCATAATTGACCTTGTTGCTTTGACTGCCACTGTTATGACTTGTAATATAGGGCTGACAGGAATCATTGGGATAGATGTATTAGTTGTCTGGTGGCAACAGGAAGTTGGCAAGAGGTGGCCACTGGGGGAATAGTGGCAGATATAGGTTGATATCTGTTGGTGAGCAGATTCTCATGGCCTCCCACCTACTGGTTATTACATACCATGGGTTTATTGGTTTTATGAGTAGTTAGGTTCTGATTTTCTTGCAATTTGGGAAACTGAGGCCTCCTTGGGACTTAGGGGTTAGAGTTGATTTCCCTAGCACAACCTTGCCATGGGACCTATATACAGGGCATTGCCCTTCTCATCTGCTAAGTTAGCATAATATTTTCCACCTTCCTAATCTTTGTACTAACATAATTACAATATATTGCTTCTGCTCTTGGAGATAATCTCTCTTCTCACATCTGGGTTTAAGTCTTTCAGTAAAGCTACTTAAGCAGTGGGGAGGAAAGAGCTTTTCCATAAAGTTAAGGTCTTTCCTGATAAAGGTAACTACTCCACCCCTCCTTCCCAGTTAGATCCCTTGCCAGCAATAGCATAGACTTGAGCTAGTGCCAAATGTTTTAATACCGTAAGGACTCACTTGATAAAGTCTGTGCATGGCAAAGGAAAAAACAGTCAAAGTTCTCAAACTAAAAATTTTCCAAGACTTCCGTATGAGATGCAGTTAGGGCGCCCTTCATCTAATTGTTACTGTGTGTTTGCCGTAGTCATTGGTACCCTGCAATTCTCATTCTCCAGCTCTTCTAGAGATTATAAATTATAGGAAGTGCTAGCCATGTCAAAATGGATACTCTAGCTACAGAGAATTTGATCTTTAACAAAAAGGCAAAGACAGGGAAAAACTGTGGGATTAATACTGTGATCATTTCAAATAATTACCAAGTAATTATTGGTGTATTAGTCAGCAGCATTCAGTGTATTACTTCATTGTTACGTTAATATTTTGCTTGTGTTTGTTGGCTTTGCTTCCCTTATTGTTATAAACTCTAGATAGGAAAAGCATTATTGTCTTGCTCTGGCCCTTACATTTTGCATGAAGAACCAGCATAGCACAGAAAGTGCCAACACGAAATAGTTGTTGGATAACTGACTAGATGAAGCAAAATGATTTCATAGATCCCTGGATATAGGAGAGATTAATTAATGATCAGTACTTACAAAATACTCAGACAATTCAGAAACCTGGAACACCTACCTATAAATACAAGAAAGAGATCTTTTTCTCTGTTTGACTGACAGTGATTTCCAGATCTCATAGATAATGATAGTTTTAGCCTCAACATCCACCAAACCTTTACCATAGTTGCTAATGAATAATAAAGTTGACTGGTTTATGGTAGACTCAAAAGAAAAATAAAAGATGTGTGGCTGTTAAATATTAGAATGTCCCTGAATGGGAATTCAGATTGAGTGCAGGTGACTGAATGTAGCAAGCCCTGTTTCAATTTGACCCCTCAAGATTTTGCCTCCTGTTTGAAGAAATTAATGGATTTGAACCAAACCTGCAATATTACTTAATAATATAAGATTTATCTTCAGTTCATTTTATTTTCCTGTTGTCCTGAAACAAAATAATGGCTAATATAAATTCCGACATAATTTCTCTGAGGAAGTTAGAGCTCACAGTAGTGGTAATAATAATGATAGCATTAAAAGCAGGAACAAGATTGCCTGCCCCTGTTAGCAGTGTGAGTAATCAAAGGCATTAATGGACCGTGAAAACTGGAGAGCTGGGGTGACCATGGGTCAGAGCTAACATACATAGGCAAGCACAGTATAGGAGAAACTTTCATCACCTGCACTACACTGAGCCCTTTCTCTTGATAGAGCAAGCTCTTAATTTCCCCTGGTTGTTAATCTGGCACCTTTCATGAACATCAGTGTTCACTTTGGAAAAAAAAAAAAGCAAACAGCCCAAACATCTAAGTGTTAAGGGGGAAGGAAAATCAACAGAGGAAATTACAGTAGCACTTGATACAGTGGCACCTTTTTCTTGAGTCACATGAGGTGAAATTATTTGAAAGTTTGAAGCTTTGGCAGTCTCTCTTTAAGACAGTAACCAGAGGTCTTGGGAGAGAAAGTAACATGCATATATGGCCACAGTTTAGCCATGGCCTTTATACACATATGTGTCCACATTTTCAAAACTGGCCTCTTAAAATATATATGAGAGTCAAGTGATTTGAAAGTAGATACCACTTCCATTCTTCATTGCTTTTGCTCCCTGTTTGCCGTTTCCTTTTTAACATTAATTACCATTTCTGAAGAAATTGGTGTTTCCTGACCTGGTATAGTTTGTTTGTTTTGGATAGTCCATCAATTTAAGATACCTGCCATGTCTTTTGAAATCTAGTCTATTGAGGGTTGAATATAATACTAAGTACTCACTTTCTTCTAACACTCTTGTTTTTAGGTAAGTCATCTGATTGGAGTGACATTTCATTGGATGGAATTTTCCATTTGGTAAAGTATTATTACTATTTTTATCAAATGATATAAACTTTGGTTTTTGTGATTTCTCAGTTTGTATCTCCCCACAACATTGACCTCCAGAGTATGCTCTGTCTTGAAGACAAAAAATATGAGAGAGAGAGACAGCCAGAGCCAAAGAAAGACAGAGACAGAGAGAGAGAGGGAGAGAGAGAGAGAGAAGGTCTAGGAAACAAGGGAAATGGCATATAACTAAATATATTTCTCTGTACAAAAAAAAAAAAAAAACTATTGAAAGAAACCTACCTCTTTATAACTATTTCCATCATTTTTGCTTATTAGAACTTCAGGAAGTGGAAGAGTTTTTTTTGGCTTCTGTTTTGTTTTGAATTTTATTTTATTTATTTTTTATACAGCAGGTTCTTATTAGTTATCTATTTCATACATATTAGTGTATATATGTCAATCCCAATCTCCCAATTCATCCCACCACCACCCACCCTGCCACTTCCCCAGCTTGGTGTCCATACGTTTATTCTCTGAATCTGTGTCTCTATTTCTGCCCTGCAAACTGGTTCATCTGTACCATTTTTCTAGGTTCCACATATATGTGTTAATATTCGATATTTGTTTTTCTCTTTCTGACGTACTTCACTCTGTATGACAGTCTCTAGATCCATCCATGTCTCTACAAATGACCCAATTTCATTCCTTTTTATGGCTGAGTAGTATTCCATTGTATATATGTACCACATCTTCTTTATCCATTCATCTGTCAGTGGGCATTTAGGTTGCTTCCATGCCCTGGCTATTGTAAATAGTGCTGCAATGAACATTAGGGTTCATGTGCCTTTTTATATTATGGTTTTCTCTCGGTATATATTTTTAGTTTTTTAAGGAACCTCCATACTGTTCTCCATAGTGGCTGTATCAATTTACATTCCCACCAACAGTGCAAGAGGGTACCCTTTTCCCCACACCCTCTCCAGCATTTATTGTTTGTAGATTTTTTGATGATGCCCATTCTAACTGGTGTGAGGTGATACCTCATTGTAGTTTTGATTTGCATTTCTCTAATAATTAGTGATGTTGAGCAGCTTTTCATGTGCCTCTTGTCCATCTGCATGTCTTCTTTGGAGAAATGTCTATTTAGGTCTTCTGCCTATTTTTTGATTGGGTTGTTTATCATTGTTTGTTTGCTCTTTAGTTCGTCTAGGTCC